>NW_026113150.1:0-38543 GCF_024323335.1 Lathyrus oleraceus | reverse complement strand
GTCGGATGTACTTATGTTTTTTTTTCCGGTATTCAGACCGAAGAAGTTTCCGACGATCAGGTCGATGTACTTATTTTTTTTCCGGTATTCAGACCGAAGAAGTTTCCGACGATCAGGTCGATGTACTTATTTTTTTTCCGGTATTCAGACCGAAGAAGTTTCCGACGATCAGGTCGATGTACTTATGTTTTTTCCGGTATTCAGACCGAAGAAGTTTCCGACGATCAGGTCGATGTACTTATGTTTTTTCCGGTATTCAGACCGAAGAAGTTTCCGACGATCAGGTCGATGTACTTATGTTTTTTCCGGTATTCAGACCGAAGAAGTTTCCGACGATCAGGTCGATGTACTTATGTTTTTTTCCGGTATTCAGACCGAAGAAGTTTCCGACGATCAGGTCGATGTACTTATGTTTTTTCCGGTATTCAGACCGAAGAAGTTTCCGACGATCAGGTCGATGTACTTATGTTTTTTCCGGTATTCAGACCGAAGAAGTTTCCGACGATCAGGTCGATGTACTTATGTTTTTTTCCGGTATTCAGACCGAAGAAGTTTCCGACGATCAGGTCGATGTACTTATTTTTTTCCGGTATTCAGACCGAAGAAGTTTCCGACGATCAGGTCGATGTACTTATGTTTTTTTCCGGTATTCAGACCGAAGAAGTTTCCGACGATCAGGTCGATGTACTTATGTTTTTTCCGGTATTCAGACCGAAGAAGTTTCCGACGATCAGGTCGATGTACTTATGTTTTTTCCGGTATTCAGACCGAAGAAGTTTCCGACGATCAGGTCGATGTACTTATGTTTTTTCCGGTATTCAGACCGAAGAAGTTTCCGACGATCAGGTCGATGTACTTATGTTTTTTCCGGTATTCAGACCGAAGAAGTTTCCGACGATCAGGTCGATGTACTTATGTTTTTTTCCGGTATTCAGACCGAAGAAGTTTCCGACGATCAGGTCGATGTACTTATGTTTTTTTCCGGTATTCAGACCGAAGAAGTTTCCGACGATCAGGTCGATGTACTTATGTTTTTTCCGGTATTCAGACCGAAGAAGTTTCCGACGATCAGGTCGATGTACTTATGTTTTTTCCGGTATTCAGACCGAAGAAGTTTCCGACGATCAGGTCGATGTACTTATGTTTTTCCGGTATTCAGACCGAAGAAGTTTCCGACGATCAGGTCGATGTACTTATGTTTTTTCCGGTATTCAGACCGAAGAAGTTTCCGACGATCAGGTCGATGTACTTATGTTTTTTTCCGGTATTCAGACCGAAGAAGTTTCCGACGATCAGGTCGATGTACTTATGTTTTTTTCCGGTATTCAGACCGAAGAAGTTTCCGACGATCAGGTCGATGTACTTATGTTTTTTCCGGTATTCAGACCGAAGAAGTTTCCGACGATCAGGTCGATGTACTTATGTTTTTTTCCGGTATTCAGACCGAAGAAGTTTCCGACGATCAGGTCGATGTACTTATGTTTTTTCCGGTATTCAGACCGAAGAAGTTTCCGACGATCAGGTCGATGTACTTATGTTTTTTCCGGTATTCAGACCGAAGAAGTTTCCGACGATCAGGTCGATGTACTTATGTTTTTTTCCGGTATTCAGACCGAAGAAGTTTCCGACGATCAGGTCGATGTACTTATGTTTTTTCCGGTATTCAGACCGAAGAAGTTTCCGACGATCAGGTCGATGTACTTATGTTTTTTCCGGTATTCAGACCGAAGAAGTTTCCGACGATCAGGTCGATGTACTTATGTTTTTTCCGGTATTCAGACCGAAGAAGTTTCCGACGATCAGGTCGATGTACTTATGTTTTTTCCGGTATTCAGACCGAAGAAGTTTCCGACGATCAGGTCGATGTACTTATGTTTTTTCCGGTATTCAGACCGAAGAAGTTTCCGACGATCAGGTCGATGTACTTATGTTTTTTTCCGGTATTCAGACCGAAGAAGTTTCCGACGATCAGGTCGATGTACTTATGTTTTTTTCCGGTATTCAGACCGAAGAAGTTTCCGACGATCAGGTCGATGTACTTATGTTTTTTCCGGTATTCAGACCGAAGAAGTTTCCGACGATCAGGTCGATGTACTTATGTTTTTTTCCGGTATTCAGACCGAAGAAGTTTCCGACGATCAGGTCGATGTACTTATGTTTTTTTCCGGTATTCAGACCGAAGAAGTTTCCGACGATCAGGTCGATGTACTTATGTTTTTTTCCGGTATTCAGACCGAAGAAGTTTCCGACGATCAGGTCGATGTACTTATGTTTTTTTCCGGTATTCAGACCGAAGAAGTTTCCGACGATCAGGTCGATGTACTTATGTTTTTTTCCGGTATTCAGACCGAAGAAGTTTCCGACGATCAGGTCGATGTACTTATGTTTTTTCCGGTATTCAGACCGAAGAAGTTTCCGACGATCAGGTCGATGTACTTATGTTTTTTCCGGTATTCAGACCGAAGAAGTTTCCGACGATCAGGTCGATGTACTTATGTTTTTTCCGGTATTCAGACCGAAGAAGTTTCCGACGATCAGGTCGATGTACTTATGTTTTTTCCGGTATTCAGACCGAAGAAGTTTCCGACGATCAGGTCGATGTACTTATGTTTTTTCCGGTATTCAGACCGAAGAAGTTTCCGACGATCAGGTCGATGTACTTATGTTTTTTTCCGGTATTCAGACCGAAGAAGTTTCCGACGATCAGGTCGATGTACTTATGTTTTTTCCGGTATTCAGACCGAAGAAGTTTCCGACGATCAGGTCGATGTACTTATGTTTTTTCCGGTATTCAGACCGAAGAAGTTTCCGACGATCAGGTCGATGTACTTATGTTTTTTTCCGGTATTCAGACCGAAGAAGTTTCCGACGATCAGGTCGATGTACTTATGTTTTTTCCGGTATTCAGACCGAAGAAGTTTCCGACGATCAGGTCGATGTACTTATGTTTTTTTCCGGTATTCAGACCGAAGAAGTTTCCGACGATCAGGTCGATGTACTTATGTTTTTTTCCGGTATTCAGACCGAAGAAGTTTCCGACGATCAGGTCGATGTACTTATGTTTTTTTCCGGTATTCAGACCGAAGAAGTTTCCGACGATCAGGTCGATGTACTTATGTTTTTTCCGGTATTCAGACCGAAGAAGTTTCCGACGATCAGGTCGATGTACTTATGTTTTTTCCGGTATTCAGACCGAAGAAGTTTCCGACGATCAGGTCGATGTACTTATGTTTTTTTCCGGTATTCAGACCGAAGAAGTTTCCGACGATCAGGTCGATGTACTTATGTTTTTTCCGGTATTCAGACCGAAGAAGTTTCCGACGATCAGGTCGATGTACTTATGTTTTTTCCGGTATTCAGACCGAAGAAGTTTCCGACGATCAGGTCGATGTACTTATGTTTTTTTCCGGTATTCAGACCGAAGAAGTTTCCGACGATCAGGTCGATGTACTTATGTTTTTTCCGGTATTCAGACCGAAGAAGTTTCCGACGATCAGGTCGATGTACTTATGTTTTTTTCCGGTATTCAGACCGAAGAAGTTTCCGACGATCAGGTCGATGTACTTATGTTTTTTTCCGGTATTCAGACCGAAGAAGTTTCCGACGATCAGGTCGATGTACTTATGTTTTTTCCGGTATTCAGACCGAAGAAGTTTCCGACGATCAGGTCGATGTACTTATGTTTTTTTCCGGTATTCAGACCGAAGAAGTTTCCGACGATCAGGTCGATGTACTTATGTTTTTTCCGGTATTCAGACCGAAGAAGTTTCCGACGATCAGGTCGATGTACTTATGTTTTTTTCCGGTATTCAGACCGAAGAAGTTTCCGACGATCAGGTCGATGTACTTATGTTTTTTTATTCAGACCGAAGAAGTTTCCGACGATCAGGTCGATGTACTTATGTTTTTTTCCGGTATTCAGACCGAAGAAGTTTCCGACGATCAGGTCGATGTACTTATTTTTTTTTTCCGGTATTCAGACCGAAGAAGTTTCCGACGATCAGGTCGATGTACTTATGTTTTTTCCGGTATTCAGACCGAAGAAGTTTCCGACGATCAGGTCGATGTACTTATTTTTTTCCGGTATTCAGACCGAAGAAGTTTCCGACGATCAGGTCGATGTACTTATGTTTTTTCCGGTATTCAGACCGAAGAAGTTTCCGACGATCAGGTCGATGTACTTATGTTTTTTTCCGGTATTCAGACCGAAGAAGTTTCCGACGATCAGGTCGATGTACTTATGTTTTTTCCGGTATTCAGACCGAAGAAGTTTCCGACGATCAGGTCGATGTACTTATTTTTTTTCCGGTATTCAGACCGAAGAAGTTTCCGACGATCAGGTCGATGTACTTATGTTTTTTCCGGTATTCAGACCGAAGAAGTTTCCGACGATCAGGTCGATGTACTTATGTTTTTTTCCGGTATTCAGACCGAAGAAGTTTCCGACGATCAGGTCGATGTACTTATGTTTTTTCCGGTATTCAGACCGAAGAAGTTTCCGACGATCAGGTCGATGTACTTATTTTTTTCCGGTATTCAGACCGAAGAAGTTTCCGACGATCAGGTCGATGTACTTATGTTTTTTTCCGGTATTCAGACCGAAGAAGTTTCCGACGATCAGGTCGATGTACTTATGTTTTTTTCCGGTATTCAGACCGAAGAAGTTTCCGACGATCAGGTCGATGTACTTATGTTTTTTTCCGGTATTCAGACCGAAGAAGTTTCCGACGATCAGGTCGATGTACTTATGTTTTTTTCCGGTATTCAGACCGAAGAAGTTTCCGACGATCAGGTCGATGTACTTATGTTTTTTTCCGGTATTCAGACCGAAGAAGTTTCCGACGATCAGGTCGATGTACTTATGTTTTTTCCGGTATTCAGACCGAAGAAGTTTCCGACGATCAGGTCGATGTACTTATTTTTTTCCGGTATTCAGACCGAAGAAGTTTCCGACGATCAGGTCGATGTACTTATGTTTTTTCCGGTATTCAGACCGAAGAAGTTTCCGACGATCAGGTCGATGTACTTATGTTTTTTCCGGTATTCAGACCGAAGAAGTTTCCGACGATCAGGTCGATGTACTTATGTTTTTTTCCGGTATTCAGACCGAAGAAGTTTCCGACGATCAGGTCGATGTACTTATGTTTTTTTTCCGGTATTCAGACCGAAGAAGTTTCCGACGATCAGGTCGATGTACTTATGTTTTTTCCGGTATTCAGACCGAAGAAGTTTCCGACGATCAGGTCGATGTACTTATGTTTTTTCCGGTATTCAGACCGAAGAAGTTTCCGACGATCAGGTCGATGTACTTATGTTTTTTCCGGTATTCAGACCGAAGAAGTTTCCGACGATCAGGTCGATGTACTTATGTTTTTTTCCGGTATTCAGACCGAAGAAGTTTCCGACGATCAGGTCGATGTACTTATGTTTTTTCCGGTATTCAGACCGAAGAAGTTTCCGACGATCAGGTCGATGTACTTATGTTTTTTTCCGGTATTCAGACCGAAGAAGTTTCCGACGATCAGGTCGATGTACTTATGTTTTTTCCGGTATTCAGACCGAAGAAGTTTCCGACGATCAGGTCGATGTACTTATGTTTTTTTCCGGTATTCAGACCGAAGAAGTTTCCGACGATCAGGTCGATGTACTTATGTTTTTTCCGGTATTCAGACCGAAGAAGTTTCCGACGATCAGGTCGATGTACTTATGTTTTTTCCGGTATTCAGACCGAAGAAGTTTCCGACGATCAGGTCGATGTACTTATGTTTTTTCCGGTATTCAGACCGAAGAAGTTTCCGACGATCAGGTCGATGTACTTATGTTTTTTCCGGTATTCAGACCGAAGAAGTTTCCGACGATCAGGTCGATGTACTTATGTTTTTTTCCGGTATTCAGACCGAAGAAGTTTCCGACGATCAGGTCGATGTACTTATGTTTTTTTCCGGTATTCAGACCGAAGAAGTTTCCGACGATCAGGTCGATGTACTTATGTTTTTTCCGGTATTCAGACCGAAGAAGTTTCCGACGATCAGGTCGATGTACTTATGTTTTTTTCCGGTATTCAGACCGAAGAAGTTTCCGACGATCAGGTCGATGTACTTATGTTTTTTCCGGTATTCAGACCGAAGAAGTTTCCGACGATCAGGTCGATGTACTTATGTTTTTTCCGGTATTCAGACCGAAGAAGTTTCCGACGATCAGGTCGATGTACTTATGTTTTTTCCGGTATTCAGACCGAAGAAGTTTCCGACGATCAGGTCGATGTACTTATGTTTTTTCCGGTATTCAGACCGAAGAAGTTTCCGACGATCAGGTCGATGTACTTATGTTTTTTCCGGTATTCAGACCGAAGAAGTTTCCGACGATCAGGTCGATGTACTTATGTTTTTTTCCGGTATTCAGACCGAAGAAGTTTCCGACGATCAGGTCGATGTACTTATGTTTTTTCCGGTATTCAGACCGAAGAAGTTTCCGACGATCAGGTCGATGTACTTATGTTTTTTCCGGTATTCAGACCGAAGAAGTTTCCGACGATCAGGTCGATGTACTTATGTTTTTTCCGGTATTCAGACCGAAGAAGTTTCCGACGATCAGGTCGATGTACTTATGTTTTTTTCCGGTATTCAGACCGAAGAAGTTTCCGACGATCAGGTCGATGTACTTATTTTTTTTCCGGTATTCAGACCGAAGAAGTTTCCGACGATCAGGTCGATGTACTTATGTTTTTTTCCGGTATTCAGACCGAAGAAGTTTCCGACGATCAGGTCGATGTACTTATGTTTTTTCCGGTATTCAGACCGAAGAAGTTTCCGACGATCAGGTCGATGTACTTATGTTTTTTCCGGTATTCAGACCGAAGAAGTTTCCGACGATCAGGTCGATGTACTTATGTTTTTTTCCGGTATTCAGACCGAAGAAGTTTCCGACGATCAGGTCGATGTACTTATGTTTTTTTCCGGTATTCAGACCGAAGAAGTTTCCGACGATCAGGTCGATGTACTTATGTTTTTTCCGGTATTCAGACCGAAGAAGTTTCCGACGATCAGGTCGATGTACTTATGTTTTTTCCGGTATTCAGACCGAAGAAGTTTCCGACGATCAGGTCGATGTACTTATGTTTTTTTCCGGTATTCAGACCGAAGAAGTTTCCGACGATCAGGTCGATGTACTTATGTTTTTTTCCGGTATTCAGACCGAAGAAGTTTCCGACGATCAGGTCGATGTACTTATGTTTTTTCCGGTATTCAGACCGAAGAAGTTTCCGACGATCAGGTCGATGTACTTATGTTTTTTTCCGGTATTCAGACCGAAGAAGTTTCCGACGATCAGGTCGATGTACTTATGTTTTTTCCGGTATTCAGACCGAAGAAGTTTCCGACGATCAGGTCGATGTACTTATGTTTTTTTCCGGTATTCAGACCGAAGAAGTTTCCGACGATCAGGTCGATGTACTTATGTTTTTTCCGGTATTCAGACCGAAGAAGTTTCCGACGATCAGGTCGATGTACTTATGTTTTTTCCGGTATTCAGACCGAAGAAGTTTCCGACGATCAGGTCGATGTACTTATGTTTTTTTCCGGTATTCAGACCGAAGAAGTTTCCGACGATCAGGTCGATGTACTTATGTTTTTTTCCGGTATTCAGACCGAAGAAGTTTCCGACGATCAGGTCGATGTACTTATGTTTTTTCCGGTATTCAGACCGAAGAAGTTTCCGACGATCAGGTCGATGTACTTATGTTTTTTCCGGTATTCAGACCGAAGAAGTTTCCGACGATCAGGTCGATGTACTTATGTTTTTTCCGGTATTCAGACCGAAGAAGTTTCCGACGATCAGGTCGATGTACTTATGTTTTTTCCGGTATTCAGACCGAAGAAGTTTCCGACGATCAGGTCGATGTACTTATGTTTTTTCCGGTATTCAGACCGAAGAAGTTTCCGACGATCAGGTCGATGTACTTATGTTTTTTCCGGTATTCAGACCGAAGAAGTTTCCGACGATCAGGTCGATG
Organism: Lathyrus oleraceus; assembly: GCF_024323335.1. Taxonomy (NCBI): domain Eukaryota; kingdom Viridiplantae; phylum Streptophyta; class Magnoliopsida; order Fabales; family Fabaceae; genus Lathyrus; species Lathyrus oleraceus. The sequence continues at coordinate 30,532 of NW_026113150.1, read as the reverse complement.
TACTTATGTTTTTTCCGGTATTCAGACCGAAGAAGTTTCCGACGATCAGGTCGATGTACTTATGTTTTTTTCCGGTATTCAGACCGAAGAAGTTTCCGACGATCAGGTCGATGTACTTATGTTTTTCCGGTATTCAGACCGAAGAAGTTTCCGACGATCAGGTCGATGTACTTATGTTTTTTTCCGGTATTCAGACCGAAGAAGTTTCCGACGATCAGGTCGATGTACTTATGTTTTTTCCGGTATTCAGACCGAAGAAGTTTCCGACGATCAGGTCGATGTACTTATGTTTTTTTCCGGTATTCAGACCGAAGAAGTTTCCGACGATCAGGTCGATGTACTTATGTTTTTTCCGGTATTCAGACCGAAGAAGTTTCCGACGATCAGGTCGATGTACTTATGTTTTTTTCCGGTATTCAGACCGAAGAAGTTTCCGACGATCAGGTCGATGTACTTATGTTTTTTCCGGTATTCAGACCGAAGAAGTTTCCGACGATCAGGTCGATGTACTTATGTTTTTTTCCGGTATTCAGACCGAAGAAGTTTCCGACGATCAGGTCGATGTACTTATGTTTTTTCCGGTATTCAGACCGAAGAAGTTTCCGACGATCAGGTCGATGTACTTATGTTTTTTCCGGTATTCAGACCGAAGAAGTTTCCGACGATCAGGTCGATGTACTTATGTTTTTTTCCGGTATTCAGACCGAAGAAGTTTCCGACGATCAGGTCGATGTACTTATGTTTTTTTCCGGTATTCAGACCGAAGAAGTTTCCGACGATCAGGTCGATGTACTTATGTTTTTTTCCGGTATTCAGACCGAAGAAGTTTCCGACGATCAGGTCGATGTACTTATGTTTTTTCCGGTATTCAGACCGAAGAAGTTTCCGACGATCAGGTCGATGTACTTATGTTTTTTCCGGTATTCAGACCGAAGAAGTTTCCGACGATCAGGTCGATGTACTTATGTTTTTTCCGGTATTCAGACCGAAGAAGTTTCCGACGATCAGGTCGATGTACTTATGTTTTTTCCGGTATTCAGACCGAAGAAGTTTCCGACGATCAGGTCGATGTACTTATGTTTTTTCCGGTATTCAGACCGAAGAAGTTTCCGACGATCAGGTCGATGTACTTATGTTTTTTCCGGTATTCAGACCGAAGAAGTTTCCGACGATCAGGTCGATGTACTTATGTTTTTTCCGGTATTCAGACCGAAGAAGTTTCCGACGATCAGGTCGATGTACTTATGTTTTTTCCGGTATTCAGACCGAAGAAGTTTCCGACGATCAGGTCGATGTACTTATGTTTTTTTCCGGTATTCAGACCGAAGAAGTTTCCGACGATCAGGTCGATGTACTTATGTTTTTTCCGGTATTCAGACCGAAGAAGTTTCCGACGATCAGGTCGATGTACTTATGTTTTTTTCCGGTATTCAGACCGAAGAAGTTTCCGACGATCAGGTCGATGTACTTATGTTTTTTTCCGGTATTCAGACCGAAGAAGTTTCCGACGATCAGGTCGATGTACTTATGTTTTTTCCGGTATTCAGACCGAAGAAGTTTCCGACGATCAGGTCGATGTACTTATGTTTTTTCCGGTATTCAGACCGAAGAAGTTTCCGACGATCAGGTCGATGTACTTATGTTTTTTCCGGTATTCAGACCGAAGAAGTTTCCGACGATCAGGTCGATGTACTTATGTTTTTTCCGGTATTCAGACCGAAGAAGTTTCCGACGATCAGGTCGATGTACTTATGTTTTTTCCGGTATTCAGACCGAAGAAGTTTCCGACGATCAGGTCGATGTACTTATGTTTTTTTCCGGTATTCAGACCGAAGAAGTTTCCGACGATCAGGTCGATGTACTTATGTTTTTTCCGGTATTCAGACCGAAGAAGTTTCCGACGATCAGGTCGATGTACTTATGTTTTTTCCGGTATTCAGACCGAAGAAGTTTCCGACGATCAGGTCGATGTACTTATGTTTTTTTCCGGTATTCAGACCGAAGAAGTTTCCGACGATCAGGTCGATGTACTTATGTTTTTTCCGGTATTCAGACCGAAGAAGTTTCCGACGATCAGGTCGATGTACTTATGTTTTTTCCGGTATTCAGACCGAAGAAGTTTCCGACGATCAGGTCGATGTACTTATGTTTTTTCCGGTATTCAGACCGAAGAAGTTTCCGACGATCAGGTCGATGTACTTATGTTTTTTTCCGGTATTCAGACCGAAGAAGTTTCCGACGATCAGGTCGATGTACTTATGTTTTTTCCGGTATTCAGACCGAAGAAGTTTCCGACGATCAGGTCGATGTACTTATGTTTTTTCCGGTATTCAGACCGAAGAAGTTTCCGACGATCAGGTCGATGTACTTATGTTTTTTTCCGGTATTCAGACCGAAGAAGTTTCCGACGATCAGGTCGATGTACTTATGTTTTTTCCGGTATTCAGACCGAAGAAGTTTCCGACGATCAGGTCGATGTACTTATGTTTTTTCCGGTATTCAGACCGAAGAAGTTTCCGACGATCAGGTCGATGTACTTATGTTTTTTCCGGTATTCAGACCGAAGAAGTTTCCGACGATCAGGTCGATGTACTTATGTTTTTTCCGGTATTCAGACCGAAGAAGTTTCCGACGATCAGGTCGATGTACTTATGTTTTTTCCGGTATTCAGACCGAAGAAGTTTCCGACGATCAGGTCGATGTACTTATGTTTTTTCCGGTATTCAGACCGAAGAAGTTTCCGACGATCAGGTCGATGTACTTATGTTTTTTCCGGTATTCAGACCGAAGAAGTTTCCGACGATCAGGTCGATGTACTTATGTTTTTTCCGGTATTCAGACCGAAGAAGTTTCCGACGATCAGGTCGATGTACTTATGTTTTTTCCGGTATTCAGACCGAAGAAGTTTCCGACGATCAGGTCGATGTACTTATGTTTTTTCCGGTATTCAGACCGAAGAAGTTTCCGACGATCAGGTCGATGTACTTATGTTTTTTCCGGTATTCAGACCGAAGAAGTTTCCGACGATCAGGTCGATGTACTTATGTTTTTTCCGGTATTCAGACCGAAGAAGTTTCCGACGATCAGGTCGATGTACTTATGTTTTTTCCGGTATTCAGACCGAAGAAGTTTCCGACGATCAGGTCGATGTACTTATGTTTTTTCCGGTATTCAGACCGAAGAAGTTTCCGACGATCAGGTCGATGTACTTATGTTTTTTCCGGTATTCAGACCGAAGAAGTTTCCGACGATCAGGTCGATGTACTTATGTTTTTTCCGGTATTCAGACCGAAGAAGTTTCCGACGATCAGGTCGATGTACTTATGTTTTTTCCGGTATTCAGACCGAAGAAGTTTCCGACGATCAGGTCGATGTACTTATGTTTTTTCCGGTATTCAGACCGAAGAAGTTTCCGACGATCAGGTCGATGTACTTATGTTTTTTCCGGTATTCAGACCGAAGAAGTTTCCGACGATCAGGTCGATGTACTTATGTTTTTTCCGGTATTCAGACCGAAGAAGTTTCCGACGATCAGGTCGATGTACTTATGTTTTTTCCGGTATTCAGACCGAAGAAGTTTCCGACGATCAGGTCGATGTACTTATGTTTTTTCCGGTATTCAGACCGAAGAAGTTTCCGACGATCAGGTCGATGTACTTATGTTTTTTCCGGTATTCAGACCGAAGAAGTTTCCGACGATCAGGTCGATGTACTTATGTTTTTTCCGGTATTCAGACCGAAGAAGTTTCCGACGATCAGGTCGATGTACTTATGTTTTTTCCGGTATTCAGACCGAAGAAGTTTCCGACGATCAGGTCGATGTACTTATGTTTTTTCCGGTATTCAGACCGAAGAAGTTTCCGACGATCAGGTCGATGTACTTATGTTTTTTCCGGTATTCAGACCGAAGAAGTTTCCGACGATCAGGTCGATGTACTTATGTTTTTTCCGGTATTCAGACCGAAGAAGTTTCCGACGATCAGGTCGATGTACTTATGTTTTTTCCGGTATTCAGACCGAAGAAGTTTCCGACGATCAGGTCGATGTACTTATGTTTTTTCCGGTATTCAGACCGAAGAAGTTTCCGACGATCAGGTCGATGTACTTATGTTTTTTTCCGGTATTCAGACCGAAGAAGTTTCCGACGATCAGGTCGATGTACTTATGTTTTTTCCGGTATTCAGACCGAAGAAGTTTCCGACGATCAGGTCGATGTACTTATGTTTTTTCCGGTATTCAGACCGAAGAAGTTTCCGACGATCAGGTCGATGTACTTATGTTTTTTCCGGTATTCAGACCGAAGAAGTTTCCGACGATCAGGTCGATGTACTTATGTTTTTTTCCGGTATTCAGACCGAAGAAGTTTCCGACGATCAGGTCGATGTACTTATGTTTTTTCCGGTATTCAGACCGAAGAAGTTTCCGACGATCAGGTCGATGTACTTATGTTTTTTCCGGTATTCAGACCGAAGAAGTTTCCGACGATCAGGTCGATGTACTTATGTTTTTTCCGGTATTCAGACCGAAGAAGTTTCCGACGATCAGGTCGATGTACTTATGTTTTTTCCGGTATTCAGACCGAAGAAGTTTCCGACGATCAGGTCGATGTACTTATGTTTTTTTCCGGTATTCAGACCGAAGAAGTTTCCGACGATCAGGTCGATGTACTTATGTTTTTTCCGGTATTCAGACCGAAGAAGTTTCCGACGATCAGGTCGATGTACTTATTTTTTTTCCGGTATTCAGACCGAAGAAGTTTCCGACGATCAGGTCGATGTACTTATGTTTTTTCCGGTATTCAGACCGAAGAAGTTTCCGACGATCAGGTCGATGTACTTATGTTTTTTCCGGTATTCAGACCGAAGAAGTTTCCGACGATCAGGTCGATGTACTTATGTTTTTTCCGGTATTCAGACCGAAGAAGTTTCCGACGATCAGGTCGATGTACTTATGTTTTTTCCGGTATTCAGACCGAAGAAGTTTCCGACGATCAGGTCGATGTACTTATGTTTTTTTCCGGTATTCAGACCGAAGAAGTTTCCGACGATCAGGTCGATGTACTTATGTTTTTTCCGGTATTCAGACCGAAGAAGTTTCCGACGATCAGGTCGATGTACTTATGTTTTTTTCCGGTATTCAGACCGAAGAAGTTTCCGACGATCAGGTCGATGTACTTATGTTTTTTTCCGGTATTCAGACCGAAGAAGTTTCCGACGATCAGGTCGATGTACTTATGTTTTTTCCGGTATTCAGACCGAAGAAGTTTCCGACGATCAGGTCGATGTACTTATGTTTTTTCCGTATTCAGACCGAAGAAGTTTCCGACGATCAGGTCGATGTACTTATGTTTTTTTCCGGTATTCAGACCGAAGAAGTTTCCGACGATCAGGTCGATGTACTTATGTTTTTTCCGGTATCAGACCGAAGAAGTTTCCCGACGATCAGGTCGATGTACTTATGTTTTTTCCGGTATTCAGACCGAAGAAGTTTCCGACGATCAGGTCGATGTACTTTTTTTTTCCGGTATTCAGACCGAAGAAGTTTCCGACGATCAGTCGATGTACTTATGTTTTTTTTCCCGTATTCAGACCGAAGAGTTTTCCGACGATCAGGTCGATGTACTTATGTTTTTTCCGGTATTCAGACCGAATAAGTTTCCGACGATCAGGTCGATGTACTTATGTTTTTTCCGGTATTCAGACCGAAGAAGTTTCCGACGATCAGGTCGATGTACTTATGTTTTTTCCGGTATTCAACCGAAGAAGTTTCCGACGATCAGGTCGATGTACTTATTTTTTTTTCCGGTATTCAGACCGAAATTTCCGACGATCATGTCGATGTCTTAGCTTTAGTTTTTCCGGTATTCAGACCGAAAGTTTCCGACGATCAGGTCGATGTACTTATGTTTTTTCCGGTATTCAGACCGAAGAAGTTTCCGACGATCAGGTCGATGTACTTATGTTTTTTCCGGTATTCAGACCGAAGAAGTTTCCGACGATCAGGTCGATGTACTTATGTTTTTTCCGGTATTCAGACCGAAGAAGTTTCCGACGATCAGGTCGATGTACTTATGTTTTTTTCCGGTATTCAGACCGAAGAAGTTTCCGACGATCAGGTCGATGTACTTATGTTTTTTCCGGTATTCAGACCGAAGAAGTTTCCGACGATCAGGTCGATGTACTTATGTTTTTTCCGGTATTCAGACCGAAGAAGTTTCCGACGATCAGGTCGATGTACTTATGTTTTTTCCGGTATTCAGACCGAAGAAGTTTCCGACGATCAGGTCGATGTACTTATGTTTTTTCCGGTATTCAGACCGAAGAAGTTTCCGACGATCAGGTCGATGTACTTATGTTTTTTCCGGTATTCAGACCGAAGAAGTTTCCGACGATCAGGTCGATGTACTTATGTTTTTTCCGGTATTCAGACCGAAGAAGTTTCCGACGATCAGGTCGATGTACTTATGTTTTTTCCGGTATTCAGACCGAAGAAGTTTCCGACGATCAGGTCGATGTACTTATGTTTTTTCCGGTATTCAGACCGAAGAAGTTTCCGACGATCAGGTCGATGTACTTATGTTTTTTCCGGTATTCAGACCGAAGAAGTTTCCGACGATCAGGTCGATGTACTTATGTTTTTTCCGGTATTCAGACCGAAGAAGTTTCCGACGATCAGGTCGATGTACTTATGTTTTTTCCGGTATTCAGACCGAAGAAGTTTCCGACGATCAGGTCGATGTACTTATGTTTTTTCCGGTATTCAGACCGAAGAAGTTTCCGACGATCAGGTCGATGTACTTATGTTTTTTCCGGTATTCAGACCGAAGAAGTTTCCGACGATCAGGTCGATGTACTTATGTTTTTTCCGGTATTCAGACCGAAGAAGTTTCCGACGATCAGGTCGATGTACTTATGTTTTTTCCGGTATTCAGACCGAAGAAGTTTCCGACGATCAGGTCGATGTACTTATGTTTTTTCCGGTATTCAGACCGAAGAAGTTTCCGACGATCAGGTCGATGTACTTATGTTTTTTTCCGGTATTCAGACCGAAGAAGTTTCCGACGATCAGGTCGATGTACTTATGTTTTTTCCGGTATTCAGACCGAAGAAGTTTCCGACGATCAGGTCGATGTACTTATGTTTTTTCCGGTATTCAGACCGAAGAAGTTTCCGACGATCAGGTCGATGTACTTATGTTTTTTCCGGTATTCAGACCGAAGAAGTTTCCGACGATCAGGTCGATGTACTTATGTTTTTTCCGGTATTCAGACCGAAGAAGTTTCCGACGATCAGGTCGATGTACTTATGTTTTTTCCGGTATTCAGACCGAAGAAGTTTCCGACGATCAGGTCGATGTACTTATGTTTTTTTCCGGTATTCAGACCGAAGAAGTTTCCGACGATCAGGTCGATGTACTTATGTTTTTTCCGGTATTCAGACCGAAGAAGTTTCCGACGATCAGGTCGATGTACTTATGTTTTTTCCGGTATTCAGACCGAAGAAGTTTCCGACGATCAGGTCGATGTACTTATGTTTTTTCCGGTATTCAGACCGAAGAAGTTTCCGACGATCAGGTCGATGTACTTATGTTTTTTCCGGTATTCAGACCGAAGAAGTTTCCGACGATCAGGTCGATGTACTTATGTTTTTTCCGGTATTCAGACCGAAGAAGTTTCCGACGATCAGGTCGATGTACTTATGTTTTTTCCGGTATTCAGACCGAAGAAGTTTCCGACGATCAGGTCGATGTACTTATGTTTTTTCCGGTATTCAGACCGAAGAAGTTTCCGACGATCAGGTCGATGTACTTATGTTTTTTCCGGTATTCAGACCGAAGAAGTTTCCGACGATCAGGTCGATGTACTTATGTTTTTTCCGGTATTCAGACCGAAGAAGTTTCCGACGATCAGGTCGATGTACTTATGTTTTTTCCGGTATTCAGACCGAAGAAGTTTCCGACGATCAGGTCGATGTACTTATGTTTTTTCCGGTATTCAGACCGAAGAAGTTTCCGACGATCAGGTCGATGTACTTATGTTTTTTCCGGTATTCAGACCGAAGAAGTTTCCGACGATCAGGTCGATGTACTTATGTTTTTTCCGGTATTCAGACCGAAGAAGTTTCCGACGATCAGGTCGATGTACTTATGTTTTTTCCGGTATTCAGACCGAAGAAGTTTCCGACGATCAGGTCGATGTACTTATGTTTTTTCCGGTATTCAGACCGAAGAAGTTTCCGACGATCAGGTCGATGTACTTATGTTTTTTCCGGTATTCAGACCGAAGAAGTTTCCGACGATCAGGTCGATGTACTTATGTTTTTTCCGGTATTCAGACCGAAGAAGTTTCCGACGATCAGGTCGATGTACTTATGTTTTTTCCGGTATTCAGACCGAAGAAGTTTCCGACGATCAGGTCGATGTACTTATGTTTTTTCCGGTATTCAGACCGAAGAAGTTTCCGACGATCAGGTCGATGTACTTATGTTTTTTCCGGTATTCAGACCGAAGAAGTTTCCGACGATCAGGTCGATGTACTTATGTTTTTTCCGGTATTCAGACCGAAGAAGTTTCCGACGATCAGGTCGATGTACTTATGTTTTTTCCGGTATTCAGACCGAAGAAGTTTCCGACGATCAGGTCGATGTACTTATGTTTTTTCCGGTATTCAGACCGAAGAAGTTTCCGACGATCAGGTCGATGTACTTATGTTTTTTCCGGTATTCAGACCGAAGAAGTTTCCGACGATCAGGTCGATGTACTTATGTTTTTTCCGGTATTCAGACCGAAGAAGTTTCCGACGATCAGGTCGATGTACTTATGTTTTTTCCGGTATTCAGACCGAAGAAGTTTCCGACGATCAGGTCGATGTACTTATGTTTTTTCCGGTATTCAGACCGAAGAAGTTTCCGACGATCAGGTCGATGTACTTATGTTTTTTCCGGTATTCAGACCGAAGAAGTTTCCGACGATCAGGTCGATGTACTTATGTTTTTTTCCGGTATTCAGACCGAAGAAGTTTCCGACGATCAGGTCGATGTACTTATGTTTTTTTCCGGTATTCAGACCGAAGAAGTTTCCGACGATCAGGTCGATGTACTTATGTTTTTTCCGGTATTCAGACCGAAGAAGTTTCCGACGATCAGGTCGATGTACTTATGTTTTTTCCGGTATTCAGACCGAAGAAGTTTCCGACGATCAGGTCGATGTACTTATGTTTTTTCCGGTATTCAGACCGAAGAAGTTTCCGACGATCAGGTCGATGTACTTATGTTTTTTCCGGTATTCAGACCGAAGAAGTTTCCGACGATCAGGTCGATGTACTTATGTTTTTTCCGGTATTCAGACCGAAGAAGTTTCCGACGATCAGGTCGATGTACTTATGTTTTTTCCGGTATTCAGACCGAAGAAGTTTCCGACGATCAGGTCGATGTACTTATGTTTTTTCCGGTATTCAGACCGAAGAAGTTTCCGACGATCAGGTCGATGTACTTATGTTTTTTCCGGTATTCAGACCGAAGAAGTTTCCGACGATCAGGTCGATGTACTTATGTTTTTTCCGGTATTCAGACCGAAGAAGTTTCCGACGATCAGGTCGATGTACTTATGTTTTTTCCGGTATTCAGACCGAAGAAGTTTCCGACGATCAGGTCGATGTACTTATGTTTTTTCCGGTATTCAGACCGAAGAAGTTTCCGACGATCAGGTCGATGTACTTATGTTTTTTCCGGTATTCAGACCGAAGAAGTTTCCGACGATCAGGTCGATGTACTTATGTTTTTTCCGGTATTCAGACCGAAGAAGTTTCCGACGATCAGGTCGATGTACTTATGTTTTTTCCGGTATTCAGACCGAAGAAGTTTCCGACGATCAGGTCGATGTACTTATGTTTTTTCCGGTATTCAGACCGAAGAAGTTTCCGACGATCAGGTCGATGTACTTATGTTTTTTCCGGTATTCAGACCGAAGAAGTTTCCGACGATCAGGTCGATGTACTTATGTTTTTTCCGGTATTCAGACCGAAGAAGTTTCCGACGATCAGGTCGATGTACTTATGTTTTTTCCGGTATTCAGACCGAAGAAGTTTCCGACGATCAGGTCGATGTACTTATGTTTTTTCCGGTATTCAGACCGAAGAAGTTTCCGACGATCAGGTCGATGTACTTATGTTTTTTCCGGTATTCAGACCGAAGAAGTTTCCGACGATCAGGTCGATGTACTTATGTTTTTTCCGGTATTCAGACCGAAGAAGTTTCCGACGATCAGGTCGATGTACTTATGTTTTTTCCGGTATTCAGACCGAAGAAGTTTCCGACGATCAGGTCGATGTACTTATGTTTTTTCCGGTATTCAGACCGAAGAAGTTTCCGACGATCAGGTCGATGTACTTATGTTTTTTCCGGTATTCAGACCGAAGAAGTTTCCGACGATCAGGTCGATGTACTTATGTTTTTTCCGGTATTCAGACCGAAGAAGTTTCCGACGATCAGGTCGATGTACTTATGTTTTTTCCGGTATTCAGACCGAAGAAGTTTCCGACGATCAGGTCGATGTACTTATGTTTTTTCCGGTATTCAGACCGAAGAAGTTTCCGACGATCAGGTCGATGTACTTATGTTTTTTCCGGTATTCAGACCGAAGAAGTTTCCGACGATCAGGTCGATGTACTTATGTTTTTTCCGGTATTCAGACCGAAGAAGTTTCCGACGATCAGGTCGATGTACTTATGTTTTTTCCGGTATTCAGACCGAAGAAGTTTCCGACGATCAGGTCGATGTACTTATGTTTTTTCCGGTATTCAGACCGAAGAAGTTTCCGACGATCAGGTCGATGTACTTATGTTTTTTCCGGTATTCAGACCGAAGAAGTTTCCGACGATCAGGTCGATGTACTTATGTTTTTTCCGGTATTCAGACCGAAGAAGTTTCCGACGATCAGGTCGATGTACTTATGTTTTTTCCGGTATTCAGACCGAAGAAGTTTCCGACGATCAGGTCGATGTACTTATGTTTTTTCCGGTATTCAGACCGAAGAAGTTTCCGACGATCAGGTCGATGTACTTATGTTTTTTCCGGTATTCAGACCGAAGAAGTTTCCGACGATCAGGTCGATGTACTTATGTTTTTTCCGGTATTCAGACCGAAGAAGTTTCCGACGATCAGGTCGATGTACTTATGTTTTTTCCGGTATTCAGACCGAAGAAGTTTCCGACGATCAGGTCGATGTACTTATGTTTTTTCCGGTATTCAGACCGAAGAAGTTTCCGACGATCAGGTCGATGTACTTATGTTTTTTCCGGTATTCAGACCGAAGAAGTTTCCGACGATCAGGTCGATGTACTTATGTTTTTTCCGGTATTCAGACCGAAGAAGTTTCCGACGATCAGGTCGATGTACTTATGTTTTTTCCGGTATTCAGACCGAAGAAGTTTCCGACGATCAGGTCGATGTACTTATGTTTTTTCCGGTATTCAGACCGAAGAAGTTTCCGACGATCAGGTCGATGTACTTATGTTTTTTCCGGTATTCAGACCGAAGAAGTTTCCGACGATCAGGTCGATGTACTTATGTTTTTTCCGGTATTCAGACCGAAGAAGTTTCCGACGATCAGGTCGATGTACTTATGTTTTTTCCGGTATTCAGACCGAAGAAGTTTCCGACGATCAGGTCGATGTACTTATGTTTTTTCCGGTATTCAGACCGAAGAAGTTTCCGACGATCAGGTCGATGTACTTATGTTTTTTCCGGTATTCAGACCGAAGAAGTTTCCGACGATCAGGTCGATGTACTTATGTTTTTTCCGGTATTCAGACCGAAGAAGTTTCCGACGATCAGGTCGATGTACTTATGTTTTTTCCGGTATTCAGACCGAAGAAGTTTCCGACGATCAGGTCGATGTACTTATGTTTTTTCCGGTATTCAGACCGAAGAAGTTTCCGACGATCAGGTCGATGTACTTATGTTTTTTCCGGTATTCAGACCGAAGAAGTTTCCGACGATCAGGTCGATGTACTTATGTTTTTTCCGGTATTCAGACCGAAGAAGTTTCCGACGATCAGGTCGATGTACTTATGTTTTTTCCGGTATTCAGACCGAAGAAGTTTCCGACGATCAGGTCGATGTACTTATGTTTTTTCCGGTATTCAGACCGAAGAAGTTTCCGACGATCAGGTCGATGTACTTATGTTTTTTCCGGTATTCAGACCGAAGAAGTTTCCGACGATCAGGTCGATGTACTTATGTTTTTTCCGGTATTCAGACCGAAGAAGTTTCCGACGATCAGGTCGATGTACTTATGTTTTTTCCGGTATTCAGACCGAAGAAGTTTCCGACGATCAGGTCGATGTACTTATGTTTTTTCCGGTATTCAGACCGAAGAAGTTTCCGACGATCAGGTCGATGTACTTATGTTTTTTCCGGTATTCAGACCGAAGAAGTTTCCGACGATCAGGTCGATGTACTTATGTTTTTTCCGGTATTCAGACCGAAGAAGTTTCCGACGATCAGGTCGATGTACTTATGTTTTTTCCGGTATTCAGACCGAAGAAGTTTCCGACGATCAGGTCGATGTACTTATGTTTTTTCCGGTATTCAGACCGAAGAAGTTTCCGACGATCAGGTCGATGTACTTATGTTTTTTCCGGTATTCAGACCGAAGAAGTTTCCGACGATCAGGTCGATGTACTTATGTTTTTTCCGGTATTCAGACCGAAGAAGTTTCCGACGATCAGGTCGATGTACTTATGTTTTTTCCGGTATTCAGACCGAAGAAGTTTCCGACGATCAGGTCGATGTACTTATGTTTTTTCCGGTATTCAGACCGAAGAAGTTTCCGACGATCAGGTCGATGTACTTATGTTTTTTCCGGTATTCAGACCGAAGAAGTTTCCGACGATCAGGTCGATGTACTTATGTTTTTTCCGGTATTCAGACCGAAGAAGTTTCCGACGATCAGGTCGATGTACTTATGTTTTTTCCGGTATTCAGACCGAAGAAGTTTCCGACGATCAGGTCGATGTACTTATGTTTTTTCCGGTATTCAGACCGAAGAAGTTTCCGACGATCAGGTCGATGTACTTATGTTTTTTCCGGTATTCAGACCGAAGAAGTTTCCGACGATCAGGTCGATGTACTTATGTTTTTTCCGGTATTCAGACCGAAGAAGTTTCCGACGATCAGGTCGATGTACTTATGTTTTTTCCGGTATTCAGACCGAAGAAGTTTCCGACGATCAGGTCGATGTACTTATGTTTTTTCCGGTATTCAGACCGAAGAAGTTTCCGACGATCAGGTCGATGTACTTATGTTTTTTCCGGTATTCAGACCGAAGAAGTTTCCGACGATCAGGTCGATGTACTTATGTTTTTTCCGGTATTCAGACCGAAGAAGTTTCCGACGATCAGGTCGATGTACTTATGTTTTTTCCGGTATTCAGACCGAAGAAGTTTCCGACGATCAGGTCGATGTACTTATGTTTTTTCCGGTATTCAGACCGAAGAAGTTTCCGACGATCAGGTCGATGTACTTATGTTTTTTCCGGTATTCAGACCGAAGAAGTTTCCGACGATCAGGTCGATGTACTTATGTTTTTTCCGGTATTCAGACCGAAGAAGTTTCCGACGATCAGGTCGATGTACTTATGTTTTTTCCGGTATTCAGACCGAAGAAGTTTCCGACGATCAGGTCGATGTACTTATGTTTTTTCCGGTATTCAGACCGAAGAAGTTTCCGACGATCAGGTCGATGTACTTATGTTTTTTCCGGTATTCAGACCGAAGAAGTTTCCGACGATCAGGTCGATGTACTTATGTTTTTTCCGGTATTCAGACCGAAGAAGTTTCCGACGATCAGGTCGATGTACTTATGTTTTTTCCGGTATTCAGACCGAAGAAGTTTCCGACGATCAGGTCGATGTACTTATGTTTTTTCCGGTATTCAGACCGAAGAAGTTTCCGACGATCAGGTCGATGTACTTATGTTTTTTCCGGTATTCAGACCGAAGAAGTTTCCGACGATCAGGTCGATGTACTTATGTTTTTTCCGGTATTCAGACCGAAGAAGTTTCCGACGATCAGGTCGATGTACTTATGTTTTTTCCGGTATTCAGACCGAAGAAGTTTCCGACGATCAGGTCGATGTACTTATGTTTTTTCCGGTATTCAGACCGAAGAAGTTTCCGACGATCAGGTCGATGTACTTATGTTTTTTCCGGTATTCAGACCGAAGAAGTTTCCGACGATCAGGTCGATGTACTTATGTTTTTTCCGGTATTCAGACCGAAGAAGTTTCCGACGATCAGGTCGATGTACTTATGTTTTTTCCGGTATTCAGACCGAAGAAGTTTCCGACGATCAGGTCGATGTACTTATGTTTTTTCCGGTATTCAGACCGAAGAAGTTTCCGACGATCAGGTCGATGTACTTATGTTTTTTCCGGTATTCAGACCGAAGAAGTTTCCGACGATCAGGTCGATGTACTTATGTTTTTTCCGGTATTCAGACCGAAGAAGTTTCCGACGATCAGGTCGATGTACTTATGTTTTTTCCGGTATTCAGACCGAAGAAGTTTCCGACGATCAGGTCGATGTACTTATGTTTTTTCCGGTATTCAGACCGAAGAAGTTTCCGACGATCAGGTCGATGTACTTATGTTTTTTCCGGTATTCAGACCGAAGAAGTTTCCGACGATCAGGTCGATGTACTTATGTTTTTTCCGGTATTCAGACCGAAGAAGTTTCCGACGATCAGGTCGATGTACTTATGTTTTTTCCGGTATTCAGACCGAAGAAGTTTCCGACGATCAGGTCGATGTACTTATGTTTTTTCCGGTATTCAGACCGAAGAAGTTTCCGACGATCAGGTCGATGTACTTATGTTTTTTCCGGTATTCAGACCGAAGAAGTTTCCGACGATCAGGTCGATGTACTTATGTTTTTTCCGGTATTCAGACCGAAGAAGTTTCCGACGATCAGGTCGATGTACTTATGTTTTTTCCGGTATTCAGACCGAAGAAGTTTCCGACGATCAGGTCGATGTACTTATGTTTTTTCCGGTATTCAGACCGAAGAAGTTTCCGACGATCAGGTCGATGTACTTATGTTTTTTCCGGTATTCAGACCGAAGAAGTTTCCGACGATCAGGTCGATGTACTTATGTTTTTTCCGGTATTCAGACCGAAGAAGTTTCCGACGATCAGGTCGATGTACTTATGTTTTTTCCGGTATTCAGACCGAAGAAGTTTCCGACGATCAGGTCGATGTACTTATGTTTTTTCCGGTATTCAGACCGAAGAAGTTTCCGACGATCAGGTCGATGTACTTATGTTTTTTCCGGTATTCAGACCGAAGAAGTTTCCGACGATCAGGTCGATGTACTTATGTTTTTTCCGGTATTCAGACCGAAGAAGTTTCCGACGATCAGGTCGATGTACTTATGTTTTTTCCGGTATTCAGACCGAAGAAGTTTCCGACGATCAGGTCGATGTACTTATGTTTTTTCCGGTATTCAGACCGAAGAAGTTTCCGACGATCAGGTCGATGTACTTATGTTTTTTCCGGTATTCAGACCGAAGAAGTTTCCGACGATCAGGTCGATGTACTTATGTTTTTTCCGGTATTCAGACCGAAGAAGTTTCCGACGATCAGGTCGATGTACTTATGTTTTTTCCGGTATTCAGACCGAAGAAGTTTCCGACGATCAGGTCGATGTACTTATGTTTTTTCCGGTATTCAGACCGAAGAAGTTTCCGACGATCAGGTCGATGTACTTATGTTTTTTCCGGTATTCAGACCGAAGAAGTTTCCGACGATCAGGTCGATGTACTTATGTTTTTTCCGGTATTCAGACCGAAGAAGTTTCCGACGATCAGGTCGATGTACTTATGTTTTTTCCGGTATTCAGACCGAAGAAGTTTCCGACGATCAGGTCGATGTACTTATGTTTTTTCCGGTATTCAGACCGAAGAAGTTTCCGACGATCAGGTCGATGTACTTATGTTTTTTCCGGTATTCAGACCGAAGAAGTTTCCGACGATCAGGTCGATGTACTTATGTTTTTTCCGGTATTCAGACCGAAGAAGTTTCCGACGATCAGGTCGATGTACTTATGTTTTTTCGGTATTCAGACCGAAGAAGTTTCCGACGATCAGGTCGATGTACTTATGTTTTTTCCGGTATTCAGACCGAAGAAGTTTCCGACGATCAGGTCGATGTACTTATGTTTTTTCCGGTATTCAGACCGAAGAAGTTTCCGACGATCAGGTCGATGTACTTATGTTTTTTCCGGTATTCAGACCGAAGAAGTTTCCGACGATCAGGTCGATGTACTTATGTTTTTTCCGGTATTCAGACCGAAGAAGTTTCCGACGATCAGGTCGATGTACTTATGTTTTTTCCGGTATTCAGACCGAAGAAGTTTCCGACGATCAGGTCGATGTACTTATGTTTTTTCCGGTATTCAGACCGAAGAAGTTTCCGACGATCAGGTCGATGTACTTATGTTTTTTCCGGTATTCAGACCGAAGAAGTTTCCGACGATCAGGTCGATGTACTTATGTTTTTTCCGGTATTCAGACCGAAGAAGTTTCCGACGATCAGGTCGATGTACTTATGTTTTTTCCGGTATTCAGACCGAAGAAGTTTCCGACGATCAGGTCGATGTACTTATGTTTTTTCCGGTATTCAGACCGAAGAAGTTTCCGACGATCAGGTCGATGTACTTATGTTTTTTCCGGTATTCAGACCGAAGAAGTTTCCGACGATCAGGTCGATGTACTTATGTTTTTTCCGGTATTCAGACCGAAGAAGTTTCCGACGATCAGGTCGATGTACTTATGTTTTTTCCGGTATTCAGACCGAAGAAGTTTCCGACGATCAGGTCGATGTACTTATGTTTTTTCCGGTATTCAGACCGAAGAAGTTTCCGACGATCAGGTCGATGTACTTATGTTTTTTCCGGTATTCAGACCGAAGAAGTTTCCGACGATCAGGTCGATGTACTTATGTTTTTTCCGGTATTCAGACCGAAGAAGTTTCCGACGATCAGGTCGATGTACTTATGTTTTTTCCGGTATTCAGACCGAAGAAGTTTCCGACGATCAGGTCGATGTACTTATGTTTTTTCCGGTATTCAGACCGAAGAAGTTTCCGACGATCAGGTCGATGTACTTATGTTTTTTCCGGTATTCAGACCGAAGAAGTTTCCGACGATCAGGTCGATGTACTTATGTTTTTTCCGGTATTCAGACCGAAGAAGTTTCCGACGATCAGGTCGATGTACTTATGTTTTTTCCGGTATTCAGACCGAAGAAGTTTCCGACGATCAGGTCGATGTACTTATGTTTTTTCCGGTATTCAGACCGAAGAAGTTTCCGACGATCAGGTCGATGTACTTATGTTTTTCCGGTATTCAGACCGAAGAAGTTTCCGACGATCAGGTCGATGTACTTATGTTTTTTCCGGTATTCAGACCGAAGAAGTTTCCGACGATCAGGTCGATGTACTTATGTTTTTTCCGGTATTCAGACCGAAGAAGTTTCCGACGATCAGGTCGATGTACTTATGTTTTTTCCGGTATTCAGACCGAAGAAGTTTCCGACGATCAGGTCGATGTACTTATGTTTTTTCCGGTATTCAGACCGAAGAAGTTTCCGACGATCAGGTCGATGTACTTATGTTTTTTCCGGTATTCAGACCGAAGAAGTTTCCGACGATCAGGTCGATGTACTTATGTTTTTTCCGGTATTCAGACCGAAGAAGTTTCCGACGATCAGGTCGATGTACTTATGTTTTTCCGGTATTCAGACCGAAGAAGTTTCCGACGATCAGGTCGATGTACTTATGTTTTTTCCGGTATTCAGACCGAAGAAGTTTCCGACGATCAGGTCGATGTACTTATGTTTTTTCCGGTATTCAGACCGAAGAAGTTTCCGACGATCAGGTCGATGTACTTATGTTTTTTCCGGTATTCAGACCGAAGAAGTTTCCGACGATCAGGTCGATGTACTTATGTTTTTTCCGGTATTCAGACCGAAGAAGTTTCCGACGATCAGGTCGATGTACTTATGTTTTTTCCGGTATTCAGACCGAAGAAGTTTCCGACGATCAGGTCGATGTACTTATGTTTTTTCCGGTATTCAGACCGAAGAAGTTTCCGACGATCAGGTCGATGTACTTATGTTTTTTCCGGTATTCAGACCGAAGAAGTTTCCGACGATCAGGTCGATGTACTTATGTTTTTTCCGGTATTCAGACCGAAGAAGTTTCCGACGATCAGGTCGATGTACTTATGTTTTTTCCGGTATTCAGACCGAAGAAGTTTCCGACGATCAGGTCGATGTACTTATGTTTTTTCCGGTATTCAGACCGAAGAAGTTTCCGACGATCAGGTCGATGTACTTATGTTTTTTCCGGTATTCAGACCGAAGAAGTTTCCGACGATCAGGTCGATGTACTTATGTTTTTTCCGGTATTCAGACCGAAGAAGTTTCCGACGATCAGGTCGATGTACTTATGTTTTTTCCGGTATTCAGACCGAAGAAGTTTCCGACGATCAGGTCGATGTACTTATGTTTTTTCCGGTATTCAGACCGAAGAAGTTTCCGACGATCAGGTCGATGTACTTATGTTTTTTCCGGTATTCAGACCGAAGAAGTTTCCGACGATCAGGTCGATGTACTTATGTTTTTTCCGGTATTCAGACCGAAGAAGTTTCCGACGATCAGGTCGATGTACTTATGTTTTTTCCGGTATTCAGACCGAAGAAGTTTCCGACGATCAGGTCGATGTACTTATGTTTTTTCCGGTATTCAGACCGAAGAAGTTTCCGACGATCAGGTCGATGTACTTATGTTTTTTCCGGTATTCAGACCGAAGAAGTTTCCGACGATCAGGTCGATGTACTTATGTTTTTTCCGGTATTCAGACCGAAGAAGTTTCCGACGATCAGGTCGATGTACTTATGTTTTTTCCGGTATTCAGACCGAAGAAGTTTCCGACGATCAGGTCGATGTACTTATGTTTTTTCCGGTATTCAGACCGAAGAAGTTTCCGACGATCAGGTCGATGTACTTATGTTTTTTCCGGTATTCAGACCGAAGAAGTTTCCGACGATCAGGTCGATGTACTTATGTTTTTTCCGGTATTCAGACCGAAGAAGTTTCCGACGATCAGGTCGATGTACTTATGTTTTTTCCGGTATTCAGACCGAAGAAGTTTCCGACGATCAGGTCGATGTACTTATGTTTTTTCCGGTATTCAGACCGAAGAAGTTTCCGACGATCAGGTCGATGTACTTATGTTTTTTCCGGTATTCAGACCGAAGAAGTTTCCGACGATCAGGTCGATGTACTTATGTTTTTTCCGGTATTCAGACCGAAGAAGTTTCCGACGATCAGGTCGATGTACTTATGTTTTTTCCGGTATTCAGACCGAAGAAGTTTCCGACGATCAGGTCGATGTACTTATGTTTTTTCCGGTATTCAGACCGAAGAAGTTTCCGACGATCAGGTCGATGTACTTATGTTTTTTCCGGTATTCAGACCGAAGAAGTTTCCGACGATCAGGTCGATGTACTTATGTTTTTTCCGGTATTCAGACCGAAGAAGTTTCCGACGATCAGGTCGATGTACTTATGTTTTTTCCGGTATTCAGACCGAAGAAGTTTCCGACGATCAGGTCGATGTACTTATGTTTTTTCCGGTATTCAGACCGAAGAAGTTTCCGACGATCAGGTCGATGTACTTATGTTTTTTCCGGTATTCAGACCGAAGAAGTTTCCGACGATCAGGTCGATGTACTTATGTTTTTTCCGGTATTCAGACCGAAGAAGTTTCCGACGATCAGGTCGATGTACTTATGTTTTTTCCGGTATTCAGACCGAAGAAGTTTCCGACGATCAGGTCGATGTACTTATGTTTTTTCCGGTATTCAGACCGAAGAAGTTTCCGACGATCAGGTCGATGTACTTATGTTTTTTCCGGTATTCAGACCGAAGAAGTTTCCGACGATCAGGTCGATGTACTTATGTTTTTCCGGTATTCAGACCGAAGAAGTTTCCGACGATCAGGTCGATGTACTTATGTTTTTTCCGGTATTCAGACCGAAGAAGTTTCCGACGATCAGGTCGATGTACTTATGTTTTTTCCGGTATTCAGACCGAAGAAGTTTCCGACGATCAGGTCGATGTACTTATGTTTTTTCCGGTATTCAGACCGAAGAAGTTTCCGACGATCAGGTCGATGTACTTATGTTTTTTCCGGTATTCAGACCGAAGAAGTTTCCGACGATCAGGTCGATGTACTTATGTTTTTTCCGGTATTCAGACCGAAGAAGTTTCCGACGATCAGGTCGATGTACTTATGTTTTTTCCGGTATTCAGACCGAAGAAGTTTCCGACGATCAGGTCGATGTACTTATGTTTTTTCCGGTATTCAGACCGAAGAAGTTTCCGACGATCAGGTCGATGTACTTATGTTTTTTCCGGTATTCAGACCGAAGAAGTTTCCGACGATCAGGTCGATGTACTTATGTTTTTTCCGGTATTCAGACCGAAGAAGTTTCCGACGATCAGGTCGATGTACTTATGTTTTTTCCGGTATTCAGACCGAAGAAGTTTCCGACGATCAGGTCGATGTACTTATGTTTTTTCCGGTATTCAGACCGAAGAAGTTTCCGACGATCAGGTCGATGTACTTATGTTTTTTCCGGTATTCAGACCGAAGAAGTTTCCGACGATCAGGTCGATGTACTTATGTTTTTTCCGGTATTCAGACCGAAGAAGTTTCCGACGATCAGGTCGATGTACTTATGTTTTTTCCGGTATTCAGACCGAAGAAGTTTCCGACGATCAGGTCGATGTACTTATGTTTTTTCCGGTATTCAGACCGAAGAAGTTTCCGACGATCAGGTCGATGTACTTATGTTTTTTCCGGTATTCAGACCGAAGAAGTTTCCGACGATCAGGTCGATGTACTTATGTTTTTTCCGGTATTCAGACCGAAGAAGTTTCCGACGATCAGGTCGATGTACTTATGTTTTTTCCGGTATTCAGACCGAAGAAGTTTCCGACGATCAGGTCGATGTACTTATGTTTTTTCCGGTATTCAGACCGAAGAAGTTTCCGACGATCAGGTCGATGTACTTATGTTTTTTCCGGTATTCAGACCGAAGAAGTTTCCGACGATCAGGTCGATGTACTTATGTTTTTTCCGGTATTCAGACCGAAGAAGTTTCCGACGATCAGGTCGATGTACTTATGTTTTTTCCGGTATTCAGACCGAAGAAGTTTCCGACGATCAGGTCGATGTACTTATGTTTTTTCCGGTATTCAGACCGAAGAAGTTTCCGACGATCAGGTCGATGTACTTATGTTTTTTCCGGTATTCAGACCGAAGAAGTTTCCGACGATCAGGTCGATGTACTTATGTTTTTCCGGTATTCAGACCGAAGAAGTTTCCGACGATCAGGTCGATGTACTTATGTTTTTTCCGGTATTCAGACCGAAGAAGTTTCCGACGATCAGGTCGATGTACTTATGTTTTTTCCGGTATTCAGACCGAAGAAGTTTCCGACGATCAGGTCGATGTACTTATGTTTTTTCCGGTATTCAGACCGAAGAAGTTTCCGACGATCAGGTCGATGTACTTATGTTTTTTCCGGTATTCAGACCGAAGAAGTTTCCGACGATCAGGTCGATGTACTTATGTTTTTTCCGGTATTCAGACCGAAGAAGTTTCCGACGATCAGGTCGATGTACTTATGTTTTTCCGGTATTCAGACCGAAGAAGTTTCCGACGATCAGGTCGATGTACTTATGTTTTTTCCGGTATTCAGACCGAAGAAGTTTCCGACGATCAGGTCGATGTACTTATGTTTTTTCCGGTATTCAGACCGAAGAAGTTTCCGACGATCAGGTCGATGTACTTATGTTTTTTCCGGTATTCAGACCGAAGAAGTTTCCGACGATCAGGTCGATGTACTTATGTTTTTTCCGGTATTCAGACCGAAGAAGTTTCCGACGATCAGGTCGATGTACTTATGTTTTTTCCGGTATTCAGACCGAAGAAGTTTCCGACGATCAGGTCGATGTACTTATGTTTTTTCCGGTATTCAGACCGAAGAAGTTTCCGACGATCAGGTCGATGTACTTATGTTTTTTCCGGTATTCAGACCGAAGAAGTTTCCGACGATCAGGTCGATGTACTTATGTTTTTTCCGGTATTCAGACCGAAGAAGTTTCCGACGATCAGGTCGATGTACTTATGTTTTTTCCGGTATTCAGACCGAAGAAGTTTCCGACGATCAGGTCGATGTACTTATGTTTTTTCCGGTATTCAGACCGAAGAAGTTTCCGACGATCAGGTCGATGTACTTATGTTTTTTCCGGTATTCAGACCGAAGAAGTTTCCGACGATCAGGTCGATGTACTTATGTTTTTTCCGGTATTCAGACCGAAGAAGTTTCCGACGATCAGGTCGATGTACTTATGTTTTTTCCGGTATTCAGACCGAAGAAGTTTCCGACGATCAGGTCGATGTACTTATGTTTTTTCCGGTATTCAGACCGAAGAAGTTTCCGACGATCAGGTCGATGTACTTATGTTTTTCCGGTATTCAGACCGAAGAAGTTTCCGACGATCAGGTCGATGTACTTATGTTTTTTCCGGTATTCAGACCGAAGAAGTTTCCGACGATCAGGTCGATGTACTTATGTTTTTTCCGGTATTCAGACCGAAGAAGTTTCCGACGATCAGGTCGATGTACTTATGTTTTTTCCGGTATTCAGACCGAAGAAGTTTCCGACGATCAGGTCGATGTACTTATGTTTTTTCCGGTATTCAGACCGAAGAAGTTTCCGACGATCAGGTCGATGTACTTATGTTTTTCCGGTATTCAGACCGAAGAAGTTTCCGACGATCAGGTCGATGTACTTATGTTTTTCCGGTATTCAGACCGAAGAAGTTTCCGACGATCAGGTCGATGTACTTATGTTTTTCCGGTATTCAGACCGAAGAAGTTTCCGACGATCAGGTCGATGTACTTATGTTTTTTCCGGTATTCAGACCGAAGAAGTTTCCGACGATCAGGTCGATGTACTTATGTTTTTTCCGGTATTCAGACCGAAGAAGTTTCCGACGATCAGGTCGATGTACTTATGTTTTTCCGGTATTCAGACCGAAGAAGTTTCCGACGATCAGGTCGATGTACTTATGTTTTTTCCGGTATTCAGACCGAAGAAGTTTCCGACGATCAGGTCGATGTACTTATGTTTTTTCCGGTATTCAGACCGAAGAAGTTTCCGACGATCAGGTCGATGTACTTATGTTTTTTCCGGTATTCAGACCGAAGAAGTTTCCGACGATCAGGTCGATGTACTTATGTTTTTTCCGGTATTCAGACCGAAGAAGTTTCCGACGATCAGGTCGATGTACTTATGTTTTTCCGGTATTCAGACCGAAGAAGTTTCCGACGATCAGGTCGATGTACTTATGTTTTTTCCGGTATTCAGACCGAAGAAGTTTCCGACGATCAGGTCGATGTACTTATGTTTTTTCCGGTATTCAGACCGAAGAAGTTTCCGACGATCAGGTCGATGTACTTATGTTTTTTCCGGTATTCAGACCGAAGAAGTTTCCGACGATCAGGTCGATGTACTTATGTTTTTTCCGGTATTCAGACCGAAGAAGTTTCCGACGATCAGGTCGATGTACTTATGTTTTTTCCGGTATTCAGACCGAAGAAGTTTCCGACGATCAGGTCGATGTACTTATGTTTTTTCCGGTATTCAGACCGAAGAAGTTTCCGACGATCAGGTCGATGTACTTATGTTTTTTCCGGTATTCAGACCGAAGAAGTTTCCGACGATCAGGTCGATGTACTTATGTTTTTTCCGGTATTCAGACGCGAAGAAGTTTCCGACGATCAGGTCGATGTACTTATGTTTTTTCCGGTATTCAGACCGAAGAAGTTTCCGACGATCAGGTCGATGTACTTATGTTTTTCCGGTATTCAGACCGAAGAAGTTTCCGACGATCAGGTCGATGTACTTATGTTTTTTCCGGTATTCAGACCGAAGAAGTTTCCGACGATCAGGTCGATGTACTTATGTTTTTTCCGGTATTCAGACCGAAGAAGTTTCCGACGATCAGGTCGATGTACTTATGTTTTTTTCCGGTATTCAGACCGAAGAAGTTTCCGACGATCAGGTCGATGTACTTATGTTTTTCCGGTATTCAGACCGAAGAAGTTTCCGACGATCAGGTCGATGTACTTATGTTTTTTCCGGTATTCAGACCGAAGAAGTTTCCGACGATCAGGTCGATGTACTTATGTTTTTTCCGGTATTCAGACCGAAGAAGTTTCCGACGATCAGGTCGATGTACTTATGTTTTTTCCGGTATTCAGACCGAAGAAGTTTCCGACGATCAGGTCGATGTACTTATGTTTTTTCCGGTATTCAGACCGAAGAAGTTTCCGACGATCAGGTCGATGTACTTATGTTTTTTCCGGTATTCAGACCGAAGAAGTTTCCGACGATCAGGTCGATGTACTTATGTTTTTCCGGTATTCAGACCGAAGAAGTTTCCGACGATCAGGTCGATGTACTTATGTTTTTTCCGGTATTCAGACCGAAGAAGTTTCCGACGATCAGGTCGATGTACTTATGTTTTTTCCGGTATTCAGACCGAAGAAGTTTCCGACGATCAGGTCGATGTACTTATGTTTTTTCCGGTATTCAGACCGAAGAAGTTTCCGACGATCAGGTCGATGTACTTATGTTTTTTCCGGTATTCAGACCGAAGAAGTTTCCGACGATCAGGTCGATGTACTTATGTTTTTTCCGGTATTCAGACCGAAGAAGTTTCCGACGATCAGGTCGATGTACTTATGTTTTTTCCGGTATTCAGACCGAAGAAGTTTCCGACGATCAGGTCGATGTACTTATGTTTTTTCCGGTATTCAGACCGAAGAAGTTTCCGACGATCAGGTCGATGTACTTATGTTTTTCCGGTATTCAGACCGAAGAAGTTTCCGACGATCAGGTCGATGTACTTATGTTTTTTCCGGTATTCAGACCGAAGAAGTTTCCGACGATCAGGTCGATGTACTTATGTTTTTTCCGGTATTCAGACCGAAGAAGTTTCCGACGATCAGGTCGATGTACTTATGTTTTTTCCGGTATTCAGACCGAAGAAGTTTCCGACGATCAGGTCGATGTACTTATGTTTTTTCCGGTATTCAGACCGAAGAAGTTTCCGACGATCAGGTCGATGTACTTATGTTTTTTCCGGTATTCAGACCGAAGAAGTTTCCGACGATCAGGTCGATGTACTTATGTTTTTTCCGGTATTCAGACCGAAGAAGTTTCCGACGATCAGGTCGATGTACTTATGTTTTTTCCGGTATTCAGACCGAAGAAGTTTCCGACGATCAGGTCGATGTACTTATGTTTTTTCCGGTATTCAGACCGAAGAAGTTTCCGACGATCAGGTCGATGTACTTATGTTTTTTCCGGTATTCAGACCGAAGAAGTTTCCGACGATCAGGTCGATGTACTTATGTTTTTTCCGGTATTCAGACCGAAGAAGTTTCCGACGATCAGGTCGATGTACTTATGTTTTTTCCGGTATTCAGACCGAAGAAGTTTCCGACGATCAGGTCGATGTACTTATGTTTTTTCCGGTATTCAGACCGAAGAAGTTTCCGACGATCAGGTCGATGTACTTATGTTTTTTCCGGTATTCAGACCGAAGAAGTTTCCGACGATCAGGTCGATGTACTTATGTTTTTCCGGTATTCAGACCGAAGAAGTTTCCGACGATCAGGTCGATGTACTTATGTTTTTTCCGGTATTCAGACCGAAGAAGTTTCCGACGATCAGGTCGATGTACTTATGTTTTTTCCGGTATTCAGACCGAAGAAGTTTCCGACGATCAGGTCGATGTACTTATGTTTTTTCCGGTATTCAGACCGAAGAAGTTTCCGACGATCAGGTCGATGTACTTATGTTTTTTCCGGTATTCAGACCGAAGAAGTTTCCGACGATCAGGTCGATGTACTTATGTTTTTTCCGGTATTCAGACCGAAGAAGTTTCCGACGATCAGGTCGATGTACTTATGTTTTTTCCGGTATTCAGACCGAAGAAGTTTCCGACGATCAGGTCGATGTACTTATGTTTTTTCCGGTATTCAGACCGAAGAAGTTTCCGACGATCAGGTCGATGTACTTATGTTTTTCCGGTATTCAGACCGAAGAAGTTTCCGACGATCAGGTCGATGTACTTATGTTTTTCCGGTATTCAGACCGAAGAAGTTTCCGACGATCAGGTCGATGTACTTATGTTTTTTCCGGTATTCAGACCGAAGAAGTTTCCGACGATCAGGTCGATGTACTTATGTTTTTTCCGGTATTCAGACCGAAGAAGTTTCCGACGATCAGGTCGATGTACTTATGTTTTTTCCGGTATTCAGACCGAAGAAGTTTCCGACGATCAGGTCGATGTACTTATGTTTTTTCCGGTATTCAGACCGAAGAAGTTTCCGACGATCAGGTCGATGTACTTATGTTTTTTCCGGTATTCAGACCGAAGAAGTTTCCGACGATCAGGTCGATGTACTTATGTTTTTCCGGTATTCAGACCGAAGAAGTTTCCGACGATCAGGTCGATGTACTTATGTTTTTTCCGGTATTCAGACCGAAGAAGTTTCCGACGATCAGGTCGATGTACTTATGTTTTTCCGGTATTCAGACCGAAGAAGTTTCCGACGATCAGGTCGATGTACTTATGTTTTTCCGGTATTCAGACCGAAGAAGTTTCCGACGATCAGGTCGATGTACTTATGTTTTTTCCGGTATTCAGACCGAAGAAGTTTCCGACGATCAGGTCGATGTACTTATGTTTTTTCGGTATTCAGACCGAAGAAGTTTCCGACGATCAGGTCGATGTACTTATGTTTTTTCCGGTATTCAGACCGAAGAAGTTTCCGACGATCAGGTCGATGTACTTATGTTTTTTCCGGTATTCAGACCGAAGAAGTTTCCGACGATCAGGTCGATGTACTTATGTTTTTTCCGGTATTCAGACCGAAGAAGTTTCCGACGATCAGGTCGATGTACTTATGTTTTTCCGGTATTCAGACCGAAGAAGTTTCCGACGATCAGGTCGATGTACTTATGTTTTTTCCGGTATTCAGACCGAAGAAGTTTCCGACGATCAGGTCGATGTACTTATGTTTTTTCCGGTATTCAGACCGAAGAAGTTTCCGACGATCAGGTCGATGTACTTATGTTTTTCCGGTATTCAGACCGAAGAAGTTTCCGACGATCAGGTCGATGTACTTATGTTTTTTCCGGTATTCAGACCGAAGAAGTTTCCGACGATCAGGTCGATGTACTTATGTTTTTCCGGTATTCAGACCGAAGAAGTTTCCGACGATCAGGTCGATGTACTTATGTTTTTTCCGGTATTCAGACCGAAGAAGTTTCCGACGATCAGGTCGATGTACTTATGTTTTTTCCGGTATTCAGACCGAAGAAGTTTCCGACGATCAGGTCGATGTACTTATGTTTTTTCCGGTATTCAGACCGAAGAAGTTTCCGACGATCAGGTCGATGTACTTATGTTTTTTCCGGTATTCAGACCGAAGAAGTTTCCGACGATCAGGTCGATGTACTTATGTTTTTTCGGTATTCAGACCGAAGAAGTTTCCGACGATCAGGTCGATGTACTTATGTTTTTCCGGTATTCAGACCGAAGAAGTTTCCGACGATCAGGTCGATGTACTTATGTTTTTCCGGTATTCAGACCGAAGAAGTTTCCGACGATCAGGTCGATGTACTTATGTTTTTTCCGGTATTCAGACCGAAGAAGTTTCCGACGATCAGGTCGATGTACTTATGTTTTTTCCGGTATTCAGACCGAAGAAGTTTCCGACGATCAGGTCGATGTACTTATGTTTTTTCCGGTATTCAGACCGAAGAAGTTTCCGACGATCAGGTCGATGTACTTATGTTTTTCCGGTATTCAGACCGAAGAAGTTTCCGACGATCAGGTCGATGTACTTATGTTTTTCCGGTATTCAGACCGAAGAAGTTTCCGACGATCAGGTCGATGTACTTATGTTTTTTCCGGTATTCAGACCGAAGAAGTTTCCGACGATCAGGTCGATGTACTTATGTTTTTTCCGGTATTCAGACCGAAGAAGTTTCCGACGATCAGGTCGATGTACTTATGTTTTTTCCGGTATTCAGACCGAAGAAGTTTCCGACGATCAGGTCGATGTACTTAGTTTTTTCCGGTATTCAGACCGAAGAAGTTTCCGACGATCAGGTCGATGTACTTATGTTTTTCCGGTATTCAGACCGAAGAAGTTTCCGACGATCAGGTCGATGTACTTATGTTTTTTCCGGTATTCAGACCGAAGAAGTTTCCGACGATCAGGTCGATGTACTTATGTTTTTCCGGTATTCAGACCGAAGAAGTTTCCGACGATCAGGTCGATGTACTTATGTTTTTTCCGGTATTCAGACCGAAGAAGTTTCCGACGATCAGGTCGATGTACTTATGTTTTTCCGGTATTCAGACCGAAGAAGTTTCCGACGATCAGGTCGATGTACTTATGTTTTTTCCGGTATTCAGACCGAAGAAGTTTCCGACGATCAGGTCGATGTACTTATGTTTTCGGTATTCAGACCGAAGAAGTTTCCGACGATCAGGTCGATGTACTTATGTTTTTTCCGGTATTCAGACCGAAGAAGTTTCCGACGATCAGGTCGATGTACTTATGT
Organism: Lathyrus oleraceus; assembly: GCF_024323335.1. Taxonomy (NCBI): domain Eukaryota; kingdom Viridiplantae; phylum Streptophyta; class Magnoliopsida; order Fabales; family Fabaceae; genus Lathyrus; species Lathyrus oleraceus. Next base: position 1,753 of record NW_026113150.1, on the reverse strand, counting down.
TTTTTCCGGTATTCAGACCGAAGAAGTTTCCGACGATCAGGTCGATGTACTTATGGTTTTTCCGGTATTCAGACCGAAGAAGTTTCCGACGATCAGGTCGATGTACTTATGTTTTTCCGGTATTCAGACCGAAGAAGTTTCCGACGATCAGGTCGATGTACTTATGTTTTTTCCGGTATTCAGACCGAAGAAGTTTCCGACGATCAGGTCGATGTACTTATGTTTTTCCGGTATTCAGACCGAAGAAGTTTCCGACGATCAGGTCGATGTACTTATGTTTTTTCCGGTATTCAGACCGAAGAAGTTTCCGACGATCAGGTCGATGTACTTATGTTTTTTCCGGTATTCAGACCGAAGAAGTTTCCGACGATCAGGTCGATGTACTTATGTTTTTTCGGTATTCAGACCGAAGAAGTTTCCGACGATCAGGTCGATGTACTTATGTTTTTTCCGGTATTCAGACCGAAGAAGTTTCCGACGATCAGGTCGATGTACTTATGTTTTTTCCGGTATTCAGACCGAAGAAGTTTCCGACGATCAGGTCGATGTACTTATGTTTTTCGGTATTCAGACCGAAGAAGTTTCCGACGATCAGGTCGATGTACTTATGTTTTTTCGGTATTCAGACCGAAGAAGTTTCCGACGATCAGGTCGATGTACTTATGTTTTTTCGGTATTCAGACCGAAGAAGTTTCCGACGATCAGGTCGATGTACTTATGTTTTTTCCGGTATTCAGACCGAAGAAGTTTCCGACGATCAGGTCGATGTAATTATGTTTTTCCGGTATTCAGACCGAAGAAGTTTCCGACGATCAGGTCGATGTACTTATGTTTTTTCCGGTATTCAGACCGAAGAAGTTTCCGACGATCAGGTCGATGTACTTATGTTTTTTCGGTATTCAGACCGAAGAAGTTTCCGACGATCAGGTCGATGTACTTATGTTTTTTCCGGTATTCAGACCGAAGAAGTTTCCGACGATCAGGTCGATGTACTTATTTTTTTCGGTATTCAGACCGAAGAAGTTTCCGACGATCAGGTCGATGTACTTATGTTTTTCCGGTATTCAGACCGAAGAAGTTTCCGACGATCAGGTCGATGTACTTATGTTTTTCCGGTATTCAGAACGAAGAAGTTTCCGACGATCAGGTCGATGTACTTATGTTTTTTCGGTATTCAGACCGAAGAAGTTTCCGACGATCAGGTCGATGTACTTATGTTTTTCCGGTATTCAGACCGAAGAAGTTTCCGACGATCAGGTCGATGTACTTATGTTTTTTCCGGTATTCAGACCGAAGAAGTTTCGACGATCAGGTCGATGTACTTATGTTTTTCTTATGTTTTTTTCGGTATTCAGACCGAAAGAAGTTTCCGACGATCAGGTCGATGTACTTATGTTTTTCCGGTATTCAGAAGAAGAAGTTTCCGACGATCAGGTCGATGTACTTATGTTTTTCCGGTATTCAGACCGAAGAAGTTTCCGACGATCAGGTCGATGTACTTAGTTTTTCGGTATTCAGACGAAGAAGTTTCCTTGGGGAGATAAACAGGGACCTCCGGACGATCAGGTCGATGTACTTATGTTTTTCACCGGTATTCAGACCGAAGAAGTTTCCGACGATCAGGTCGATGTACTTATGTTTTTTCGGTATTCAGACCGAAGAAGTTTCCGACGATCAGGTCGATGTACTTATGTTTTTTCCGGTATTCAGACCGAAGAAGTTTCCGACGATCAGGTCGATGTACTTATGTTTT
>NW_026113149.1:0-38618 GCF_024323335.1 Lathyrus oleraceus | reverse complement strand
ATATCCCCCACAGAGTTTTGTTTGTTTGGCATACATTTAATTTGCATCATGAGGTCTCTTAGAGACCAAAAGTTGTTCTCTTTGTTAATTTTAAGCCCATTCTACCTCGTCGAGACGAAGATTTAAACCTTCATTTCTCCGGCTAGAATGACCTTAAATAGGGGCATCTGTAAGACCCCAATTTGTCCCTAAGATCCCTCGTGCATCATAGCATTGCATTGCATAGCCTCAAGGATCTTTGAGCATCTTCTTGCTCTTACCTTTGGGTGGATGTAGGTGTTTAATGGCTGCATTATATGGTAAAACACTAGCTGGATTCTAATGTTTGACTGATGCATGGACATGGTGTGTATGTGTGGACTGCATTGTAGGTAGAATACTAACTGTGCTTAATGTCTTGACTGATGTCATGACACACTGGAGTGTATGCAGGATGAGCTAATACAGGATTTATTAACTGTTGTGACATTCATCCCTGTCAGCAGATACTAAGGAATAGAACAGCTGGTGTTCTGTTAGAACTTAGTATTCATTTCCAGTCTGGTTATCAAGGAAATACCAGACCTGGCATAAGGCCTACTGACTGAATGTCAAACTGGATGCTATGACATTCATCATTGACAGCATATACTGAACAATAGACAGAGGGGTGTTCTGCTATACTTCAGCATGTTTCTTAGTCTGTTCTTCAAGAGGATAATAGAACTGACTTAAGGCCAAATGTGTAAATGTCAAATTGGATACTTTGACATTTATTAATGTAAGTTGTTACTGTAGTATGGTCATTTTGGTCATATACAGGTCAGCAAATTGTACAGTCTATTTTCTAGAAAAACAGATTAGCATATGATCCTTGTTGTCAAGCTGAATGTCGTGACATTCATTCCTGACAGCATATGCTATATTGCAGGTTGTTCAGTTTTCTGTTTCAGCTTTTTCTCAGGCTATTCTTCAGGGATTCAACAGCTGAGAGAAAATCCAGGAAATCAACAACCAAGCTACATTTAATGAACCTAACAAATAGCCTATTTTGTTAGTAACCTAGATGTGGAATTTAGGGGAACTCGCGTGACCTTAAATTCAGGAGAATACAAGTGCAAAGGACCAAGTACTGCAATATAAAAGGAAGTCGTTCCTTCATTCAAAACTGGGGATTTTGAGGCGTGAAGATTTAGGGTGTCCATCATACTTCACTGCTGTATTTTTGTGAGTCTTGTATTAGACATATCTTGTAAGCCAAGCCATTATCACGTAGATGATTGCTTTGGCATAGGGTGTTCATTGAGTTGTAAGTGTTATGTTGCTCAAAGCTTTTAAGCGTGAGTGTTGTGTATCTTGATTAAAGTTGTTAAGCACAATCAAGAGTTGTTTGAAGTGTGACTTCAAAATTGTCTTTAATATTGATTAAAGGTAGTAATCACTGAGGTGATTGAGGGGGAGTGAGTAAGAACTCTGATCTTAGAGTAAGATTGAAATGCATTGGGTAGGGATTAAGTACAAGTTGTAAACGGGTGAGTTTAGCTTTGATTTTAATACTACTGATAGTGGATTTCCTCCCTGGCTTGGTAGCCCCCAGATGTAGGTCATGTTGGACTGAACTGGGTAAACAATTACTTGTGTTATTTACTGCACTTACTTTTAAGTTCTGCATAATTCTTGTCTGTGCAGAATTGGATGTCATAAAAACCCGTGTGACATCTAAAGTCTGATAACTAGAATTTCAATTGGCATCAGAGCAGGCACCCTGCCTGTAAATTTCTGGGTGAGATCTAGGGAAGTTACTTTCTAGTACCATGGACAAGGATATAGGACACTCAAATAGACCACCCATGTTGGATGGCTCTAATTATGATGACTGGAAGCCTCGTATGATAGCTTCTTAAGGTCTCTAGATAGCAAAGTTTGAGAGAGCTGTCAACAAAGGATGGGAACATCCAACGAAGACAGGTGAAGATGGAGTCAGTGTGCAGATTCCTGAAGAAGAGTGGGACAAGGAGCACAGAGGCATTAGCTCTTGGAAATTCCAAGGCCTTGAATGCATTGTTCAATGGAATCAGTAAGAACATCTTCAGGCTGGTGCACCACTGTGAACTAGCTAAGGAAGTTTGGGATACCCTCAAGGTAACTCATGAAGGTACTTCCAAGGTGAAGATGTCCAAACTTCAGATGCTGACCACCAAGTTTGAAAATCTGAGGATGAAAGAGGATGAGACTATTCATGACTTTCACATGAATATTCTTGAAATTGCAAACACCTCTGGTGGACTAGGTGAGAAAATGGCTGAAGAGAAACTTGTAAGAAAGATTCTCAGGTCCTTGCCTAAGAGATTTGCTATGAAGGTCACAGCCATAGAGGAGGCGCAGGACATCTGCAATATGAAGGTGGATGAGCTAATTGGTTCTCTCCAAACCTTTGAAATGGGCTTGTGTGAGAATGCTGAAAAGAAGAACAAAAGTATAGCTTTTGTATCTAATGCTGAAGAGGAGTCAGAAGCAGGATACACTGGAGGTGATGAAAGCATATCAGAAGCCTTAGCCATGCTTGGGAGACAGTTCAACAAGTTCGTGAAGAAGATTGATCAAAGAGGTAGACCTAATGTCAAGAACATCCCGTTTGACATTAAGAAAAGATCAACTTCTGAAGAGAAGTTCAACCACGGCAAGGGAATCCAGTGTCATGGTTGTGAAGGTTATGGACACGTCAGAGCTGAATGCCCTACTTACCTCAAAATGCAAAATAAGGGGCTAGCTATCACATGGTCTGAAGGAGATTCTGAAAGTGAATCTGCTAAACACGTCACTGCACTAACCAGTGTTTGTGCCACTGATGATGACTCAAGTGCAGATGAACTGACCTTTGATGAACTTGCTGCAGCTTATAAGAAGCTGTGTGTCACCAGTGCAGAAGTACGTGTACAAGGAGAAGAAAAGAAGAAGAAACTCATCAAGGAGTTGGAAGATGAGAGACTGAAGCATCTGACAGCCATAGAGGATCTAAATGGTGAGATAACCCTGCTGACCTCCAAGCTGAATCAGATGACTAAATCCATCAGAATGATGAATAAAGGAACTGACACCTTGGAAGAGATCCTAAAGGTAGGACCGAAGTCTGGAACCACATCTGGTTTAGGCTTTGGAAAAGATCCCCAGCTGAACGCAAACGCCCAAAGGCTAAAGTTCAGAAATCCAAAGGGAAGTCACATCCAATGTCTCAACATCGGGGAACCAGGATGACTAACCATCAGAAGAGGAAATTCCAGAATTGGAAATGTCACCACTGTGGTAGGCTTGGGCATATAAAAGCCTTCTGCTACAGGCTTCATGGTTACCCGAACCAAGTCCCTCATGTCAGACCTAAGCATAAGACATTTAGGCACCATGTCCCCAGCAAGAAGCGACAATGGTATGCTAGGTTAGCCCACACAGCTCTAAGAGCTTCTACCAAAGAAGACTGGTACTTTGACAGTGGATGCTCAAGACATATGACTGGTATGGAAAATCTATTGGCAGATATCCAACCTCACACTACCAGTTATGTGACCTTTGGTGATGGTGCTAAAAGAAAATAAAAGGTGTGGGTAAGCTGGACTGTTCTGGAGTTCCAAAACTGAATAATGTGTTGTTAGTAAGAGGACTAACTACAAATCATCAGCATAAGCCAGTTGTGTGATCAAGGGTTCTATGTTCAGTTTACTAAGGAGCTATGTATTGTGACGAATGGTGACAATCAGGAAGTTATGAGAGGATCTAGGTCCAAAGATAACTGCTATCTGTGGGAACCTAAAGTCTCAAACTTCTCCACAATATGCTCTTCAGTCAAGGAAGAACAGGAGGTGAAGTTGTGGCATAGACGCCTTGGACATCTCCACTTACGGGGAATGAAGAAGATCATATCCAAGGAAGCAGTTAAAGGAATTCCAAAGCTGCTTATTGATGAAGGAAGAGTCTATGGAGAATGCCAGGTGGACAAGCAAACCAAGATGTCACATCCGAAGCTGGGACATCCTACTACTTCCAGAGTTCTGGAACTGCTGCACATGGACTTAATGGGACCCATGCAGGTTGAAAGTCTGGGGGGAAAGAGATATGCATACGTGGTGGTTGATGACCATTCCAGATACACGTGGATAAGTTTCATCAGAGAGAAGTCAGATACATTTGATGTCTTCAAAGACCTGTGCATCAGACTCCAAAGGGAAAAGGACAGCCTGTGTTGTCCGAATTAGGAGTGATCATGGTACGGAATTCAAGAATTCCATGTTTGATGAGTTTTGCTCGTCTGAAGGAATAAGTCATGAATTCTCTTCCCCTATAACTCCCCAGCAGAATGGGATAGTTGAAAGGAAAAATAGAACTATCCAAGAATCTGCCAGAGCTATGATTCATGCAAAGAAGCTCCCTATGCACTTTTGGGCTGAAGCTGTGAATACCGCGTGCTATGTTCACAACAGAGTCACCTTGAGAAAAGGAACCTCCTCCACTTTGTATGAAATATGGAAAGGCAGAAAACCCACTGTGAAGTACTTTCATATCTTTAGAAGTAAATGCTACATTCTCACAGATCGTGAACAGAGAAGGAAACTGGATCCCAAAAGTGATGAAGGTGTATTTCTAGGATATTCCACTAACAGCAGGGCGTACAGAGTGTTCAACTACAGGACCAATGTTCTGATGGAATCCATAAAATGTCATTGTGGATGATAAAGAGGAAGGAATCGATGTCATAGAGGATGTTACAACATTCCCTGACAGTTCAACAGACTTTCCAATCAAGTCTGATGAAGTACAGGAACCTCCTCCTGAATGTGAAATAGATGCAACCACCAAAATGCCATCTATCAGAATTCAGAAAGACCACCCTAAGGATCTTATCATAGGGGATCCCAATAGTGGGGTGACTACCAGGTCAAGGGGAATAAGCTCAAATTCCTGTTTTGTTTCCAAGGTTGAACCCAAGAATGTGAAAGAAGCCCTGACTGACGAATACTGGATCAATGCCATGCAAGAGGAACTTGAGCAGTTCAAAAGGAATGAAGTGTGGGAGCTAGTTCCAAGACCTGAAGGGACCAACATCATTGGTACCAAGTGGATCTACAAAAACAAGTCTGATGAGAAAGGAGTAATTACTAGGAATAAAGCAAGACTAGTAGCTCAAGGATACACTCAAGTTGAAGAAGTTGATTTTGATGAGACGTTTGCTCCTGTGGCTAGGCTTGAGTCCATCAGGTTGCTGTTAGGTATAACATGCATTCTGAAGTTTAAACTGTTCCAAATGGATGTGAAGAGTGCATTCTTGAATGGCTACTTGAATGAAGAAGTCTATGTGGAACAACCTAAAGGGTTCTGTGATCCTAATCAACCTAAGCATGTATACAAGTTGAGGAAAGCCTTGTATGGGTTGAAGCAAGAACCTAGAGCATGGTATGAAAGGTTGACTGAATTTCTGACCTCAAATGGATACAGAAAAGGTGGAATAGATAAAACCTTGTTTGTGAAGGATGAAGACGGCAAAATCATGATTGCTCAAATCTATGTGGATGATATAGTCTTTGGTGGTATGTCAGAACAATGGTAACACATTTTTTTCAACAAATGCAATCTGAGTTTGAAATGAGTCTGGTTGGGGAACTAACCTACTTTCTTGGAATGCAAGTCAACCAAATGGAGGACTCTATGTTTCTCTCCCAAAGCAAGTATGCCAAAAACATAGTTAAGAAGTTTGGTATGGATAATGCTAGGCACAAGAGGACTCCTGCTCCTACTCATCTGAAGTTAACCAAAGATGATGGAGGGCCTAGTGTTGATCAATGCTTGTATAGAAGCATGATAAGCAGTCTACTATACCTAACTGCCAGTAGACCTGACATTTCTTATGCAGTTGGAGTGTGTGCTAGATACCAAGCAGAGCCTAAAGTGAGCCACTTGAATCAAGTCAAAAGGATTCTCAAGTACATCAATGGGACTTGTGACTATGGGATGCTGTACTCACATGGGTCTGAGCCTGTCCTATCTGGGTACTGTGATGCTGACTGGGCTGGGAGTGCTGATGACAGAAAAGCACATCAGGAGGATGTTTCTTCTTGGGAGACAATCTCATATCTTGGTTCAGCAAGAAGCAGAATTGTGTATCTCTGTCCACTGCAGAGGCTGAATACATAGCTGCTGGAAGCAGTTGTTCCCAACTGGTTTGGATGAAACAGATGCTCACTGAATACAATGTCACTCAAAATATCATGACATTGTTCTGTGATAATCTCAGTGCCATCAATATTTCTAAGAATCCCATCCAACACAGCAGGACCAATCATATTGACATTAGACATCACTTCATCAGAGATCTGGTGGAAGACAAGGTGATCACCTTGAAACATGTAGCCACTGAACTTCAACTGGCTGACATATTTACAAAGGCTCTGGATGCTACTCAGTTTGAAAACTTAAGGGGCAAACTGGGAATATGTCTCTCTGAGAACTTATACCAACCACTGATGTTTGGGATGTATTGTTTAATATCTCTGCCTATTAAACAATTGGAACTATGCTCTGATTGGTCAACAGATCATAGTTGTGCCACCTGCAACAAGTGTGGCAACAAGAGGGTAAGGAGACACCCTAACATGAGAAGGCCTATGCACCTGCAGGAATTCAAGGATGCTGTTCATGCAGGAGTGGTTCTGGATGTCAAAAAACAAAGTCATGGCATATGATATGGTTGTACCTACAGTAAAGCAAAAGTGGGTGATTACTTGATCAAAGTTGTGAAGCAAGATCAAGTGGGTGCTAACTTGGTTGAAACTGTGAAGTAAAACCAAGTCTATATTTCTGTCATTTTTTTGTTGTTTATGTTGTTGGCTTTGGCAACATTTTTGACAAAAAGGGGGAGTAACAGGTGATACCCCTCATGACAGATTCGAAGACTTCCCCTGCAGCTGATGTGTGTTGAAGTTTAACTTCTGTTTGTGTGCTGTTTTGTGAAGTTTTTATTTAACTTCCATGTGTGTGAGTGTGCTGCCACTCTGAGTGTATTAGCTAGGTTTATTTCCTGCTAGCTGTGTGATTCCGCTGCTATGAACTCTGTTATGGGGATCAAAGTGTTTTAGCCAAAAATTTGCCAAAGGGGGAGTTTGTAGGTGTTTAATTGGCTGCATTATATGGTAAAACACTAGCTGGATTCTAATGTCTTGACTGATGTCATGACATGGTGTGTATGTGTGACTGCATTGTAGGTTAGAATATCTAACTGTGCTCTGATGTCTTGACTGATGTCATGACACACTTGAGTAGTTACTGCAGGATGAGCTAATATAGGATTTATTGAATGTTGTGACATTCATCCCTGTCAGCAGATACTAAGGAATAGAACAGTTGGTGTTCTGTTAAAATTAGTATTCATTTCCAGTCTGGTTATCAAGGAAATACCAGACCTGGCATAAGGCCTACTGACTGAATGTCAAACTGGATGTTATGACATTCATCATTGACAGCATATACTGAACAATAGACAGAGTGGTGTTCTGCTATACTTCAACATGTTTCTTAGTTTCTTCAAGAGGATAACAAACTGACTTAAGGCCAAATGTGTAAATATCAAATTGGATACTTTGACATTTATTAATGTAAGTTGTTACTGTAGTATGGTCATTTTAGTCATATACAGGTCAGCAAAATTGTACAGTCTATTTTCTGGAAAAAACAGACTAAGCATATGATCCTTGTTGTCAAGCTGAATGTCGTGACATTCATTCCTAACAGCATATGCTATATTGTAGGTTGTTCAGTTTTCTGTTTCAGCTTTTTCTCAGGCTATTCTTCAGGGATTCAACAGCTGAGAGAAAATCCAGGAAATCAACAACCAAGCTACATTTAATGAACCTAACAAATAGCCTATTTGTTAGTAACCTAGATGGGGAATTTAGGGGAACTCGCGTGACCTTAAATTCAGGAGAATACAAGTGCAAACCAGTACTGCCCAAGTATGCATATAAAAGGAAGTCGTTCCTTCATTCAGAACTGGGGATTTTGAGGCGTGAAGATTTAGGGTGTCCATCATACTTCACTGCTGTATTTTTGTGAGTCTTGTATTAGACATATCTTGTAAGCCAAGCCATTATCACGTAGATGATTGCTTTGGCATAGGGTGTTTATTGAGTTGTAAGTGTTGTGTTGCTCAAAGCTTTTAAGCGTGAGTGCTGTGTATCTTGATTAAAGCTGTTAAGCACAATCAAGAGTTGTTTGAAGTGTGACTTCAAAATTGTCTTTAATATTGATTAAAGGTAGTAATCACTGAGGTGATTGAGGGGAGTGAGTAGGAACTCTGATCTTAGAGTAAGATTGAAATTGCATTGGGTAGGATTAAGTGACAAGTTGTAAACGGGTGAGTTTAGCTTTGAATTAATACTACTGATAGTGGATTTCCTCCCTGGCTTGGTAGCCCCCAGATGTAGGTCATGTTGGACTGAACTGGGTAAACAATTACTTGTGTTATTTACTGCACTTACTTTTAAGTTCTGCATAATTCTTGTCTGTGCAGAATTGGATGTCATAACAACCCGTGTGACATCTAAAGTCTGATAACTAGAATTTCAGTGGGATTCTCTTATGAGTGGTTTGATCACCAAGTATGCTTGCATTGTATATCATGGTTTTCTCATTTTTGTTTACTAATCAAAATGCACAAAAATATGTCATTAACCTTTTGCATGCTTAATACTAACATGTGACATGATTTTTTGGCTTTTGTTTGGAATTTTTATCATTTAATATCACTGTTTTGGACACATGGACATGTAGTGTGACATTTGGTGTAACATTTTGTGCCTTGCATTTGTGCATTTTCATTCAGACACCAATTGAGCTCTTCTGGATTTAATTTTTGGTATGATGCTTGTTCATAACATGTTAAACTCACATAAAAAATTTCATGATCATTGGTTACATTTTGTTTTAATTTGGATTTTCTATTTTTGATGTCCAACTTTGATCACATTACTTGCCTTTGCTTTATCTTGATCATTTGATGGCTTTGCCTTATGAATTGGCTTTGGTCCTTTTGAGGACTCTTTCTTGTTTGATTGAATGTGCTTCATGTGAAATATTGACTTCTGTTTTGACTATTTGACTTGCCTTTGACCCTAGTCTTTGTACTAGTGGTTCGTACTTACCAATTGTGTTTTGTGTTTCAGGTTTGAGCATTTAACACTAATGGTTGGTTTGGTCTCATTACTTGAGATGCATTTGCTTTGATCACTAACTCTTGTTGTGTTGTAGGTCCATTAATGTGATGAACTCACTTGAGTGCTTGCAACTTGTGACTTGTATTGTGTAGATATTGAATAATTCCACTGTTGTTGTCTGTTGGTTTTTCTGTCTGAGATATTGACTGTTTGGCTTTTGTACAGGTACATTAGTCGCTTTTAGCTCTTGCTTGAGCTTTGCTTTGGAGTGTGATTGATACACCACTTAGGTAGCAACTCTTTTTCTCCATGTAGTCTGGAAGTCCTGCCACCTTTTTGGCAGGCATTTGGCTGAAGTCCTCCTTAAGAGGTCATGATTGTGTATGTTTACATTTGTGCTAAAGACCTCCTTGTTGAGGCATGTTACTTGTTAAGTCCTCCTAAGTGAAGAGGCAATTGACAGATAGAAGGGATTAGCAATCAATCCCCTGTTATTCAGTGAGTCGTTCATTATGCTCGCACTACATGCTGATGCTCTTGAACAAACACCCAAGATCTTTGTATAGAGTCGGTCAAGTGGAATAGGGTCCCTATTTCTGGATCCCCACACCTTCTTTGATTTAAGCTCACCCAGGCCAGGGTTAAGAGCATGAGGTCTAATCCTCATCACATATTTCATCTACTTCACCCTAACTCTCATGTTAGTGGTTAAGAGCTTCAGAACACCCTACAGTTTGGCTTGTTTGTCGAGGTGATATGACCCCTCTTGACTAAAGCCCAACTTTGTCTGAGCCATGTTTGTGTATGAGTGTGATGCTTGTTTCTTGATTGCTTTGCATGTTTTGCATGATGTTGTTTTGTTTTGAAAAGTTGGATGTAAGCCATCTATGGCATTCGTTTCTGTTTGCTTTGTGGAGTTGGATATAAGACCATCTATTGGCATTCCGTTTCCTGTTTCGGAGTTAGATGTAAGTCCATCTATTGGCATTCTGTTTCCATTTTTTGTTGTTCTATTTTGAAACTTGCTTATTTGTTTCTACCTTGTGTTGCCTAATTCCAAATGAACTTACTTGATCATCTCTATGATCTTGAGAAAGGAACTCCTGTTTGTGGCTTTGTCCCTTATCCACCACCTCTTGCATGCTTAACCTTGATCCCTTTTCCATCCTTAACCCAAACCAAAATTGTGCAAACATTTGACTTGTTTTCATATTAGAAACCTAGGCCATATGCCTTTGATTTTTCAAACTCTTTTCACCAATACTCATTGTAAATGAACTCTAATTCATACTTTGACCTCATTTTGTGAATACTCATAATTGGTTAATTCAACTCATTCAAATGCTATTTGTGGTTTCAATGACCATGTTCTTAATCAAATTTTCATGCATTAGCCATAGATCTGAATTATCTTAGTGGTTGATGTAAATCTCACTGCATCCTTAGTGGTTGGATTGTAAGACTTCCATACTTATTATAGGGTTAACCCCTCACTAGTATGTCGAAGCCATCCTCACATGGTGGATTGTTGGTTCAGGTCAAGTTTTCTCCCTTTGATAACGAAAGACCTTAAGGCTTTGTTTAAAATCAATCCACTCACTTGTTTTGGAAAACTTTTAGCCGAACTACGAGGTTTTGATCCTATTCTTTTTATAAGAAGGTACGTAGGCAATGGATTCATCCATCCAAACACAAAAATAAATAAACTTGTACATTCTTTTCTCATCTCTTCAATCATGTTTGCACAATAAATATTTCATAAACAATAACCTTTGCAACAAGTTGTGAAAAGGGCTCCCTAGGAGTACCTAGGATGTTGTGGGTGCCTAACACCTTCCCATGACATAACCAACCCCCTTACCCAGATCTCTGACCTTTCTTTACTAGTTTTGTTTGTAAAACTCTTAGGCTTTTGTTCGCTTTTTAGCCATTCCTTTGAATAAATAGAAGTGCGGTGGCGACTCGACTTTGTATGCTTTGCTTTTGATTTAGTCAATAAATCTAAAAGTAACGAATACACCGCTACACCTACACCCCTAAACATGATAAACCTTATCTTCTGATTCGTTCCCTCCACCTTCATCGATTTATTCTTCACCTACTGCCATTAATTTCTGCTTTTGTTACCCACCCCCATCAATTCTTATTCTTCCATCATCTTCTTCATAGAAATAGATGGACGCAAAACATCATCATTTAGCATTTCAAGTAGTTTGAATTTACCCATATGTGGATGTGATCAAAAATGAATATGTGAGTCACAAACACAACCAAAAATCCCAATAAATATTCTGGAGATGTCAAAATGCTAGGGTAAGAATTTTTTATTTCTTCTCTTTGTTTTTCTGGGAAAGTTCTGTCTGTAATCTTCATTTTCCTGCGTAGAGTGTGGAAAGTTATGACCTATTTGTCTGGGATGATGAACTTGGACTTGGTCAGGTTCATGGTAGGAATGGAAATTAAAAGATTCCAACAAATTGCAATAATTGTGAAATGATAATGGCTTACTTGAGGGAATTTGGGAAGGACATTGGCAAATAATTTGGGAAGGAATTTGGCAAGGAATATGGGGTACAAGTCAGTTCATAGAAGCATGAAAAGACAAAGAAGAAGCTTCAAATTGATAAGAACAAAATTCATAGTTTAATGGTTGCAGTTATGATGTCTGGGATTTTGTTTCCATTGTCTACAAGTTCATGTAATATGTACTTTATAAGTTGTGGTCTAATTAGGTATTTTCCAGTTATGGATTTTGTTTTCCATTGTCTACAAGTTCGTGTAATATGTGATGTAACAAATGGCAATGTGTCAATTACTAGTTTATTAATGAAATATTTGGTATTTGTTATTTGTTATTTCCAATTTCGAGCTAAAGTGAAATATTTGGTATTGATGATAAGAAGCACGTAGTGCATGAGTCATTACAAAAGGCACATAAAGTGCATAAGTCACAAAATGAAACATAAAGTGCATAAGTCATTACAAAATGAAACATAAAGTGCTCTTGCATGACAATGCATTGTGACCAAACCCTATAAAAAACAAACTAATTGTTTGAATCTGTTTGAATTGATTCAGCAGTTGGTTGAGCTTTACTTCCTTTTGGTTTCCTCTATAAAAAACAAACTAATTGTTATGTTTTGAACACTTCATGCATAATTTAATTCATGTATACAATTATACTAAGTTTAGTTACCTTTATTTTTAAAGCATTTGGATTTTGAGTAGTGCTCTTGCATGACAATGCATTGTGACCAAATTTATAACATTTGGTACATTTATAAGACACACTCGTTTTTTTCTTCTTCTTCTTCTTCTTCTTCTTCTAGCACCATCCCTACAACATTCCCTAATTCTAACTTTCCTAGGTCTTCCTGGTCCATTTTTCTACATGGGTGGTTGAAGTTTATCAACTTGAACTTCAAGCAACATGTTCATCCCATTTATAGGACTCACAGAAAAACCATAACAAATGGAATACTTAATTCTTGAATAACAATCATCCACAAAATCTTCTGGATTTTGCTTTTATAACTTAATGCAACAACAACTAGAGAATTAAATTTTATACCCCACTTAAACTGATAGTCCTTATTATGTTGTTATTTCCTAAACTTTTCAACTTAGGCCATTTCCCTTCAGCATCAGATTCATTTGGGTCTGAGTTACCTAGTCCATCACTAACATATTCATCATCTTCAATTTTATTTTGGGAACTACAAATTAACCTTGCAGCTAATTTAGATTCATTTAAGGATCGATTAACATTAAATCCATTTGCAATTGAAATAATTCTCTCATCCTCACTATCATCAAATCCTTCTACACCCTCATCATCAATTGCTTCCGTATATGTTTGAAGGTGGCAAGGAACACAAGAAATGGGGTTTGAATTGGGTTTCTAAGATAAAAAAAATTTGCACCCAAAACACTCAAAGTAGAACCAAGATTAAAAATAAATGAACACAATCATTTTATACTGTTTCACTTTTAACTAAGATATTCCAGTCCATTTGCCAAGGTGATTTTGCCTTATCAACAAGGACTTAATCCACTATAATCAACTAATTACACACACGATGACTACTTATCACTGTCTTCTTGATAATCCTGACTAAAGCCTAGTCTCTAAAGGAATACAACATCAAACAGTGAGATACAATAAATGTGTTTACAAAGTTTCTTCTAAGAAAGTAGATTACAAAAGTAGAGGCCTGGTTACAGAAGTATTTCAGAATGACTTTGCTTAAGTATCAGAATTTCTGGTCATCAGTCTTGTTTCAGAGCATGATCTGTCAGAACTTATATATACTTAGTTATCATTGTAACACCTCAAAATTTGCCCTCCTCTCCTTGGGACTAGCTTAGCATATTGAATCTCATATTTAGGACATTAGGCCTTTGCATATTGCATATCATGTGAATAATAAGCAAGTCATCCTCTAAGGGCTTGTCAGAGATGGAGAGGTACATGATTCATGCCTGAGGGTCTTTATAAATTGATCACCAACCATCTGAGGGTTTGTGTTTCAATTAGGGTTTTCTTGGTTCTTCAAGGAGGATGAGCATTATCTTGGTTGCAAGGGTACATCACCATCATCATGGTTATGTCATTTTTAAAGGCTCCATTGTGCATGCTCCAGTTCCTTTGGATTAGGGTTTTGACCTCTGGTCAACCCTAATCAATGACTTCTATTCCAGCCAGGGATTCTCAAGGAGGTGAGGTATTCTATTGAGATGAAGATCACATGGTAATGTGGAGAAGCTTATTTGAGCTAGGATTTCATTTCTGAGTCATTTTCTCAAGTGGTTGAGGCTCAGGCTGATCAGAGCATGCCAGGTCATCTAAGGACCATAGAAAGTCAACTGTGCCAGAACTGAGGGCTTTGAGATGGAGAAATGGTTTGAGACACTTCATTCTTGTCCAAAAGAGGATTATTCATCATGTCAAACATATATCTTGAAGATTTTGAAGTCAGATCAAAAGTTTCCCAAAATGGAAAGTGACCTGTAATTGAAAGTTTCAAAAATGGCAAGTTTTTGGACCATATTCAACTTGACTTTCCAACATCAAAGAATCTTCAAATGAATTTTTGGTCAACATGAAAGTTGAATATATTTCTCTCCTCTTTCCAAAAAGTCCTATTTCATGAATTTATGGTGAATGGTTGAGAAGTTATGCTCAAGTGATCACAAAGTGTACATGGAGGTTCAACATGCCATAACTTTTGATCCAAAACTCCAAATTGAGCCACTCTTTTGGCAATTTGCTTCTTGTGACCTATAGTTTCCAAATCCATCATTGCCTTGCATAAAAAATTCTCATATGATCATTGGCTTACACAAGTTCATTTTGGAGGGAAAAGTGATAATTCAAAATTGGTTGATCAAATAAGGGAAATACCACTTCCATTGTGTTCATTGGCTGATTTTAAGTGAATGTGAAGCATTGCATGCTACTGTTCACGTGTGAATTAAGCCATGCACCCTCACTTTTCATTTTTTGCAAAACACCTTATATTTCCTTAATCTCATTTAACCAAGCCTAAGTGGGATTAGCAAAGTCATTAGCACATGATATAAAAGCCTAATTGTAACAGAATTGCTCATAATCACAAGTTCTAGATCTAGAATCTCTCTTCCCTCCAAAATTCTCTCTCATTGAAATTCAAAATTTCTTCACACAAGGCATCAATTTCTCTGCATATTCTGGTTCAACATGCATCATTGAGTAGGATTTGATCTCTGGTTTGAAGAAATTGGTGAAGATTTGTGTACATTCATAGCTTGAACATGAAGATGGAAGTTGAAGTTTAAGCAAGATCCAGGACAATTCAAGTGCCAATTCCTACATAGAGCTTCATTAGAGACCAAAGGAGGAAGATCTGGACATTGCTAGGCCTTGAACACACTGTTTTCATCCACTGCTCTTCAAGAGGTTGGAAATTCGATCATCTTAATTCTTCATTTTATGCACATGATATTGTAGATCTTTTCATGCTGAGAATTCTGATATAAATTTCATGGAAATGGATGAATATTGATGAAGTTGTGTTGATTTAAAGTTTGATGTGCAAATATGTGTGTCTTCGATCCGTCCAATATATGATGAACTAGGCTTAGCTAATATGATATTCATGATCTACTGGTTGAGACCTTTCGATTGGTGTATGGCACGACGTTTTCTGCAAATTTTCATGGCGGAGCACCGCCTGTCTCGCCAGAAGACGGTTGCTCCGCCGTCTGGTTTCTGTCTTAGGGTTTCGCTTAGTCATGGTCCACGCATGCGCTTACGTATCAATTCCATTGGCCAGAACATGTTTGACTGGCCTGCGTGTCGTTTGACCATGCTGAGTGTGCGCCACTTCATTAAATGAAGTGCTGCGTTTTGACGCGCCTTGCAACCATTGCCACGCTGGTTCGAATCCGGCCTTGTGTGTTTGTGAATTATTTTGAAGCGCTTATTGTGACCTCAAGCGCATGTGTTCAATCCTTGGCTGCTGCATGTTCCACATTTCATTTCAAATGCCATTTTCAACATTATTTTCATTTTATTCCAATTTTTGTATCAACTTTAGAAAATCATAACAAATAGAATATTAATCCAAATTGAATGCAATTTTTTCTCACATGTTCATCTTGATGTCTTTTTTTGTGAGATTTATTTCATAATTTTAGCATTTCTGGATTTTTAATCATTATGTTTGTTTTGCACATTGTGTTATATTGACATGTTGAATTCAATTGCTTGTAAAATGCTCATACTTTCCCCAAATGATTTGAAACTTCACATGTGTGTTCTTAACATGTTGCCTGATTTTTGAGAAATGGTTTGGCATTTTTAGCATTTTTCATTTCTGTTTAGGCACATGAATGTTAGGTGTGACAATGTGTGTCACACATTTTGATGATTTTGTTCATTTTCATTGACATGCCAATTGAGCTTTTCTGATTCTAATTTTTTGCATCATGCTTGTGTTTAACATGTTGGTATCACATACAAATTTTCATGATTATTGGATTCATTTATGATTTAAGGTGCATTTTCTCATTTGTATGCCCAATTGTTGATCATCTTGTATGCCTTTGCCTTAGCATGATCATTAGATGGATTTGCCTTAGGATTTGAGTCTGGTCCTTTTTAGGACATGTTCTTACTTGAATAAATGTGCTCCATGTTGAAAATCAACTTCTGTTTTGACTTTTTACTTTGCCTTTGACCCTAGTCTTTGCACTAGTGGTTTGTTCTCACTCTTTGAGCTTTGCATTTCAGGTTCAAGCTTCTAGTCCTAATGGTTGATGTTGATCTCACTTCATGAGATGAAATTATTTGTCCACTAACCTTGTTGTGTGTAGGTTCCTTGAGTGTGTTGGAATCACTTGAATGCTTGCACATAGAGTATGACTTGTGTACATATAGAACCACTGTGGACTGTCTGTTTGATTTGTCTGAATGTGAATATTGACTTGTTTGACTTTCTTACAGGTACATTAGCCGCTTTTAGATTGCTTTGCTTTGCTTAGGAGTGTGGTTAGTACACCACTGAGGTAGTTTAGCCTTCTAACTCCATGTAGTCTGGAAGCTCTGTCGCTTTTTTGGCAGGCATTTGGCTGAAGTCCTCCTTAAGAGGCAATGTCTGTGTTGTTTATATTTGTGCTGTTATGTGTGAAGTCCTCCTAAGTGAAGAGGCAATTGGCAGATAAAAGGGACTAGCAGTCAGTCCCCTGCTAATCGTTGAGTCATCCATTATGCTCGCATTACGTGCTGATGCTCTTGGACATAACCCAAGATCTTGTATACAGTGTCAGGCATGTGGAGTAGAGTTCCCCTTTCTGGACTCCACACCTTCTTTGATTCAAGCTCACCCAGGCCAGGGTAAGAGCTATGAGGTCTAACCCTCATTATCTTTCATCTGCTCACCCTGACGGTCAATGTCAGTGGTTAAGAGCCTCAGCACCCCTACATTTGGCTTGTTTGTCGAGGTTGATATGACCCCTTAACTAAAGCCTGGCTTGTTTGTCGAGGTTGATATGACCCCTTGACTAAAGCCCAACCGTGTCTGAGCCTCTTGTTTGCATATAGAGCGTGATGATTGCTGTGTGATGATGCTTTTGGTTACCTGCTTTCCACTTCTCACATCCTTTTCAGTAGGAGTCGTACGTTTAACTTTCGAGGAAGTTGAACGTATGTAGAGTTAGGACTTGAGTTGACTCGCTTCCTGTGCGAGTCAAACTCTTGATTAGATACCTCAACCTAGGGCTATTGTGGATTGCATGACGACTATTAGGCTCGAGTCAGTCTCCCTTTTAGTTTGTTATTCCCTCGGTCTCTGGTTAGGAGGGAGTTTCTCCCCAATTAAGGGGAACTACGTCGCCTTGATCCTCATACCAGATAAGGTACGTAGGCAGGAGATCGTGCGAGATCTCTCTGGGCAACCTTTTTCTTTTTGCGTGTGTTTGCTTGACATCTTTTAGGTCAGAGTTCCCGACTCCCTATTAGCTTGTTTGTCTCAACCTCTCTGTTTCTTTTGACGTCTCAACGTCTCTGTTGGTTTGTGCGACAACTAGTAGGCTCGAGTTCCAGACTTCCTATTAGTTTGTCATTCTGTTTCTTTTCTTTGGTGTTCGCTGGTTAGCGACTGGTGTGTGTTGGAGTCGGACGTAAGACCAACCATTGGCATTCCGTTTCCTTGTTTTGTTTGTTGTTCAGAGTCAGACGTAAGACCATCTATTGGCAGTCCGTTTCCTTGTTTGCTTTTGTTTTGAGGAGTTAGATGTAAGTCCAGCTATTGGCAGTCTATTTCCTTATTGTATGTTTCTTTTGACGTCTCAGCGTCTCTGTGTTGTGTTTTGTTTCGGCGTGCGTTAGCCGAACTACGAGTGTTCTGATTCTTTCTGGATAGGGAAAGATACGTAGGCATAGGATGCAATATCCTATCGAGCATGTTTCCCATTTCCCCGAACTACGTCGACTCTGATGTTTGTTCCTGACAAACTACGTAGGCCCAGGATGCGATATCCTGCCGAGTCCGTTTCTTCCGTCTTTCATCTGTTGTTTTATTCCAGTTGTGTGCATTCTTTGAGCAGTATTCAGAAACCTTATTCTATTCTTTTGAGCGTGGATCCCGTCGAGTACGACGGACGTGAGGGGTGCTAATACCTTCCCCTTGCGTAACCGACTCCCGTGCCCTGCATCTCTGGTCGTAAGACCATTCCTTTCCCCTTTTCAGGTTTACTTCGAGCGTTTCCTTTCCCTCCTTTGGGGATAAATAACGCACGGTGGCGGCTCTGTGTTCTTTTTTCCGCCTGTTGTTTTTCGCGTATGCGACAATCATCATAGCTTGTATATCAGCCTGGTTAAACTCTTCTAAAGATTTTTTAACAAAAAGTCTGGTTAATGTCTTCTGAAGAATTCTTATTTCTTGAAAAAATTTGTTAACCACTATGAATGTATTCAAAGTTCTCATAACAGCTAATCAGAGTCATAAATAAGAATAAGAATGACAAATGTTTGGGTTTTAGAATGGGAATAGATATATCAAAATCATAACACTCTTCTCTCCCTTTGTCATCCATAAAAAACGCAAGAGTAAATACAAAGTAACACCAAACTGTGTTCATTTCATCCAAGATTACAATGGTACAAAAGAAAAAGATGAAAATAAAAACTTAGAAACTAATAAAGAAACAAGTTTTTAAAACAAGGTTTCTAATAGGGTGGAAGTCTAGATATAATGGCTTGAAGCATCCCTTCAATACTTGTGTTAGTTCTAGCTTGAGCATTGAACATCTCATCCTGATTATCCAACCTTTCTCTGACAATCGCATTCTCAGCCTTAAGCTCTTCTAAGGTCTTCAGCAGCAAAGAAGGTGCAAAGCCTGAATCTTCAGCTACCACAACATCCTTTCTTCCAGAAACTGATCCAATTATATATCTAAAGGAGTAGGAGTAGGATGGGCTTTCACAACAGGTGCAGGGAGCAAAAGGGTTGGAGGAACCTTCTGAAGCAAAGATTAATAATACCAAGGAGTCTGGCTTGGAAGTTCCTTTGAGTCTTCTTGAAGCACACGAATTCCAACTCTTCAGGACTGAAGTCAATCCACTTTCTAAAATTGTTGCATAGAGCTTGAACTTCAGAGAGGTTTGCATTAGAGGTACAAACTTTAGTGAGAGAGTTCAATCTGGAAATAGCCTCGCTTTCAAACTGCGAAAATAATTCATCCAGGGTTGTGGGACAGATGTTGGTTTGAAAGGTGGTTTAGTCGGAATAAGGATGGGATGATCTATTAGGGACAGTAATGAACTCATTTTATGAATCAGAATCAGAATCAATGTTAATTCTTTGTATTTGTGATTGGCAGTAATTTTGGTAAAACTGACTTAGTAGCAACATGTTGAACAAGATGTCCTAACATGAGGATCTGACATCTTGTCTGTTACAGGTTTACATCTTGGTAACGGTTTATTTGATTAACAGATTACTGAATATTCTAGGAATATTAAGTAATCCTATGTGGAATCCAAGATTGAGGAATCAGAGATTCTGTTGAATTTAAAGTTATTCTTTTTTCTAAATGTTGAGACATTTTATGAAGAATATTTTGCAGACTTGTAACAGCTGCCTTGCTGCATTTTTGAAGCCCAAATTCAGTCCAGACTATGGTTATAAATAGAATGCCACAAACCTAATTGGAGCACGGATCAAATATTGTTTCATTGAGTTTTTAGGGTTTGTGTGTTCTTGTAATTGTGAGCCTCTCTAATATCATCTTGGTATAAGAGTAGGATTGTCTCTATTGAGTTGTAAGTTCTGTCAATCACGCTTAAGCTTCTAAGCATTGAGTGATTGTGTGTCTTTGAAGTGTAACTTCAGAATATTTCAAAATTGTATTGTTTCATCACTTTGTGATTGAAAGGGAAGTGAGGGGGGTCTCATACCTAGGTGAGTCTTAGGTAGAAGTTAAGCACGAGTAGTGATTTTGCTGAAGGTCTACAAACTGATACTATTTAGTGGGTTTCCTTCTTGGCTTTGTATCCCCCAGATGTAGGTGTTGTTGTACAGCGAACTGGGTTAACAACTCTGTATGTTCTTTTAACTGTATGTTATATTGACATTGTGTTTTGATCAGATATCAGTGTCTCGACATCTCTTAGGACATCTGATATTTGCATACCAGAATTTCAATCAGAATCATCTGTTTCAATAATGGGAGCGTCAGGGTGAGTGGATTTTTTCGTTGACTGATTATAGATAGAAGTAAGGGCGAAAGATGTGGTTGAGGTAAAGGTACGAAAATGGTTCTAAGGGGTTAAAAAGTTAAAGTGAGATATGGAAAGTATCATTTGGATTAGTAGTTTGGGGAGTAGAAACAATGGGTTCAGTAAGCACTGCTTGGAAGTGAACTTGTTCAAAAATATGAATAGGGTTGGAGTGAACTGGTTCAGAAATATGAATGGGTAAATAGTGGTGGAATATGGGATGGATGAATTGTTAACAATAAAATGAATTTGAGGTTCAGAAAGAAATGACTTACTAGAAACAGTTCCATCAAAAGAAATAGCAACAACAACTCTAGGTTCTTCAGCAGAAGTCTCCAGAGTCCTTCTAGAAATCTTAACCTTTTTAGGTTTTCCATCAGCATGCTTCTTATAACTCTTCCTCTTCTTATAAGGAGTCTCAGAAGCTCTGTCTATGGCACCTGCTTCATAGCTAACAAAGTATTTCATTAGAGCAATCAAAGGATCTGGCTTTAAGAAGATTAGAAAGTCTCCAAAGGGATCCTTCTGTTGGACACCCATATTCTTCAAACCTATGGCGTTGAACACCCTTCCAACCTAGGTTTCCAGCTCGTTGGGGATATGACCTTCTTTAAGAGAGTCTATTAGCTTACTCTTCATCAGAATGTCAAAAGTCAGCCTACCAAGAGGAATCTAATTCCTTTTCTTCTTACTTCCATCTCTAGTTTCCTTCACCATATCCCTCAGATGTTGAAAGAGAAGTGAATGGAGATTCACTTTCTTCGTAGTAGCAATGAAGAAGAGAAGATACTCTTAGTCACCATTTATGTAATATGTAGAATTCGTTGGCTTTCTATGATGAATACATCCCAAAAGAATTTTGGCCCAGATTCTCAAATGAGGTAGAAGATCCTTGATCTTGTTTGAATGAACTCCAAAAGTGAAGATCACTTTTGAAATCTCAATCAGATCAAAATTTCTTTCCACCATCTGAAGACAGTTTTTACCAGACCCATCATGTCTGATGAGTTTGGCTATCAGCTTTTCCGTGATGACTATCTTCTTTCCTATGACAAAGGAAGTAACTTGGAAAGTATAAGTCTTAGCATGAATCCAAAGTTCTCTAACCAGAAGAAATAAAACTCGAGTTGAAGACGACCAGATTACTTCTCTCATCCTTGAAGTTTAACATCATTCAAGAAATTGAATCCATTATCCTTTAGATTCTCAAAGTCTATCATAAGTTCACATAGAACTTACAACTCATTTGAAGGAGTAGATAAACTGAGTTCAGGAGTATTGTAGGGTTTTAGGAACTCTTCTCGAGCAGATTCTAAAACAGATTTTGTAGAAATAATCTGTAAGAGATGGGGAGTTTGTTGTGGTTGTTGCGAAGACGAAAAATTCTCACACTTATAAAGTGATATTTAAATATCAATATGTTTAGCTTTAGAATGCAAAATATGATTCTTATATAAACATATAGCAGAAGTATAAAGTGATGTTTAAATATCAATATGTTTATCTTTAGAATGCAAAATGGGATTCTTAGATGAAAGTAAATCAAGCAAGCAAGAGATAAAAGGTGAATTATCAAGTCTAAACATGCTTTAATACATCACAAACTATCACCAAGAGGCCACATGTTAACAAATAGAAACTACTCAATCAAACTAGTCATGAAAGAGGGAGACAAAGCTCAAACAAGTTGTGAATACAACTAAAGCAAACAACGAGTTATCAAACCAAAATGGGCAGCAACATCAAATCAAAATAAGCATAAGTACATGTTGTATAGATCCTAAATGTCATGCATAAATGGTTTAAGCATCAAAGGGTTCAAGGAAAGCACACAAATAGGCATACTAGCAAGCAACAATCTTAATGTGTCAAGTATCCAAACAAACATGGTGTGAGAAGAGTGAAGTAAATGGAAAGCGATGAGAAGTCATACAAGGCAGTAGCAAACACATAAAAGACCTATCATCATCACCTAAGCAAACTTGAGAAAGATTCTCGATCAAACCATACAAGGAAAGGCAACCACATAACCATAAATGGACATAAGTCCTCATTCAATGCTAATAAACAAAATAAGTAAAGAGAGGGAATTTGTGGAAGAAGTAAGAGAAAAACATAGACATGTTATTCAATTAAAAAAAGTTTCAAGATCAAGAAGAAGTTCAAATAGGCATTGAATCCATGGTATAATCACCAAAGTACACAAACATCATTCAAAGTTGTAAAGGGAAATGAACACAAGTATGTGAACAATTAGACATGGAAAAGTACATAAAAATGAATTAGATCAAGATCATAAACATGGTGTCAATACACAGAAGAAACTCAAGACATCACAAAGTCATCATATCAAATCACACTCAAATAATGAGACAAGTAATGATCAAAATCAAAACCTAGCCATGCTTCTAAAGGAAAATGAACTTCAAGCAAGTATAGATGAAGTAGATTAAGGAATAATGGTATCAAACCACATAAGTCATAAGTATATGACATATTAAACTCCGCATACAAGTCACTCAAACATCATGAATGAATCACAAAAACTATGCTCAAAGATAGGCCAAAAGATAGGCAAACAAGCACACAAGTTCAAAGAAGCTTAAACAAGTAGTCATCAAACAATGGAAGCATACACATGACACCAAGGGATGTGTGACTTAGTGAAATAGATTAACTCAATATGAGGTTCAAGATAAACAAGGGAAGTCATCCAAACTTCACACACACATCAAAGCCAAGTAACTTGATAAACAAGTAAAGATATCATCCTAGAAAAGGAATCATTTATCAAAATTCAACAAGATAAACAAAGATAAAAAATAGGGATGCTTATAGGTCATGGGACAACAAAAAAATTCCTCTTCAAAGCATAAAATACAACCTCAAAACCTCTAGAGGTATCAACAACCAAATAAACTCAAAGTTCAAGCATAACTAACAAGTCAAAAGGTGGACATCGTCCAAATAAGGAGTCCTTTGTCCAATAAAAGCAAATGAGTAATGAAAAATGAAGTTGAGACATGAAGAGATGAAATGAGAACAAAATTACACTACTCAAAGATGGATCCCAAGCTTCTAAGAGCTTCACCATCCACTAAACTCAAAACTAGGTCAAGAAAAGAATAATGTAGCTCTTAATGTGTCATCATGATGAAGTGGCAATGGAGTACCATTAAAAGAATCATAAGAGCAAATTATAAGGATACCAAGATCAAGGAAGTCAAAAACACAAAAAAGATGAATCAGATTCAATTGGACTCAAAGTACTCAAGTTGGAATGCACAAGACCAAATTTAAATTATAATCTCACAAACAAGCAAATAACACTCTAGACAAACAAGCAAAGAAGCATCAATTGGAGATACCTAAAATGGTCCACAGGAGTGAACTTAGAACTCCTAAATGGTGATGAAGATGTCAAGAAAGAATGGAAAGGAATCCCACATGGTTGCACAAGTGCATACCAAAATAAACAACTAGGTGCAAATGTGTCACAAGAAATAAGCATACTTTGAATAATTCAAGAAAAATAGTTAGAAGCATGTAAAAATTATGAAAAATTAGACATGTAAAGGTGAAGTCAGAAGCTCAATGTCCTAAAGATATGCTTAAAATAATGTGTAAAAGATGTTCAAATAACCCAAATGCAAAAAAAATTATCACACAAAGCAACTTTCAAAAATGGGTTCAAATATGATTCAAAATTGGTAAACAAAACATCAAATGAATGCTCAAATGACCTATATACATGTGTCTACATATGTACAAAAATTTGGATCAAAATTAAAAAAGAGAAAATCAAGAATTAAACCATAATATTTAAAACTAGGTCAATTAAACATATTTAATTATGAAAATCAAAATAAATATTAAAATAAATCAAAAATTAAATTAAAGAATATGAAAATTAAAGAACATACAAGATATCATTCATGTATTTTTTGGGATTTTGGGATAAAAGAAGTAATTAAATAATAATTAAAAGAACAATAAATAAATATTGAAGAAAAGAAATAGGGGTGCATGGTAGCAAATTGGATAAAGGGCAATCAGTTAACATGAGAATGAGCCAGAATAAAGGGGATAGGTGTTGGAGAATTTCCATCCAAGGCGCAGCGGAATTTAAAATTTCTCCATTAGTGATCCTTACGAATGGGCATGATCAGTGAAGAATCGTTACCTCTTGTGGCGATTCAAACCTTTGGTGCAGATCTCTGATAATGATCAAACCTTTGATACAGATCCACGGGGCGATCACGAACGTTGAACGATGACAACGTCTCTACTCAGTCCACACGAACGGATTCCTTCAATCGCAGTGCTAACTGTTATGAATGAAGGCTTTGAGTGAAAGAGAGATACGAAATTCCAACTCTTCAGTTGTGTTGTATTCCCATACAAAGCTTCTGCACAAGAGCTCTATTTATAGAACCATGTGTGGGCTTCAAGCCAAAAAGCCCACTTAAGTGCATTTTGGCCTATATCTCATAATATGCCAAAATCACTTAAGTATTTGGTACCTTACCATATTTCGTATTCTGCTTAAGTACACCGTACCTTACGATGTCCCTTAATTATTTATCTCTCATCAATCCGTCCTTTGTGTGTGACCCTATAGGTTTTCGCGGCGTTGGCAATTATATTAAATCACGCATTTAACATAATAAACAGTGAGCGGTATCTAGCAACACATCACTGCTACCCAAGTCATGAAAATGTCATGTGATCTGACAAAACCTCCTGTGATAATAATTATGTGTACAATTACCCCTTGCCCTTATGTCTATATTGAACACAAGGTATAGACCGTGTCACCTTGTCCAGTTCAATATTGGGCCCATAGACATTTATCCTGTTACGCAGGATTGGCAAATTCCATCTAGGACACTCATGTCCCTCAGCATGCTTCGTGGAGTACCCATCAACTGTCTTTATGGTTATCCAGTTACGGACAATGTTAGATCAGCAAAGCACTCGACTCTACATCTAGGATCCATAGTGGTTTCAGGTCGAAGAGTGGTATACACTATTATCACCATGAGAATAACTTATGACACTTTGCATAACTTTCTATATAGTATTCTCATAGCGGGTCAATCCGGTATAAATATTACTCCTAATATTCATACCTATGTTTAAGACTTGATAACTCTTTATCCATGATCCATGAGATGTGATCATCAGTCTACAAACATAATAGTCTTAATGCTTAATGTTATCCCACTTCACATTAAAGCTCGACTACGGATACTTTAAGAATAGTGCCCTTATGTTTAATGTGTTCTCATGATTAAGTCACACTTAATACATTAAACGGACTATCTATTCTAGGGACTTTATTAATCAACCATAATAAAGAAATGCTTTTATTATTAATAAATAATTCGATACAAGTACCAAAAGTATTGGCCTCTAGGGCTTACACCAACAATAGGGAAAGCACAAACACATGCGGCCCAGTCCACATGATAATCAGGAAAATAAAAAAGAAATAAAATGGAGGGTTTCACGTTTTATCATATGGAACATTTATCTACCGGTCACAAATATTTTAAACACAAAAGGACAAAAACAAACCATGGTCAATCACACGCTGCCACCTCTCTGTCTTCAACCTCGGTCATGCATCAAAAACCCTAAAACTGATCCCCACCATAAAAACTTCTCCCTCAAATATCTCTCTCATCTCTCCACCAAATTTAGTGAAATTTGAATCAAAATTATAGTACGTAATTAGTAAAACAACATGGCATCCTTAGTTTTCAAAAATGGACAAAGGAACATGGAGAAATATGGGCAAGAACACATGGGTCCAAACATGTTTAAACATAATTCAAACAAAACTATAGACAAAAATGTGAGCCTAGCTCCATGATCTACTCGAGAGTAAATCTTCCAGATGCATATGCATGAGCTTAACCATGGCCAATAACTAAGCATGAAGAAGAAAAAGGTGGAGGAGAACTTACCTAGTGGAGAGTGTCCACTGCATCTTTGGTTCTTGGAGAAAGAAAAAGAACAAGATCAAGAAGAAGATGATGAACAAGGGTGAGCAAAATAAATGCTCAGAAGGGAGCTTCAAAATGGAGAAAAATGAATGAGGATGAGTGATGCTTCGGATCTGCTTTTTTTGCCTCTTTCTAACGCGCCCCCCTTAGGTTTAGAGAATGAGAGTGTGGTTTTATATGAGCTCTAGGTGAGGGCAGAAGGGTCAGTGCATACCACAAGTTGGTTATTTCAATTTAGGAAAAAATGAAGGTGAGAGAAAATCTGGTTGTGTGATGCGCTTGGAATGATAATATGGTGAGTTTTGTGTCATTTTGGAAGCTGAAAGAAGGTAGAAAAGGGGCAGAACTCGTGGGACTTGGGAGAGAGTGGAGAGAGAAGGAATGGGCAAATAGAACATATTTTCATTTGGCCAATTTGAGGCATGGTGTGCATGCATGAAAAATGCACGTGGTTTGGTCATAAGAGGCAAGGAAGAGGTATAATGTATGCGTAAGGTGGCCATGCTGCAAGCAAATGGTGACAAAATGCACAAAACCAATAGCACTCATGATAATGAAAGTTAATGATCATCCATGTTCAAGCTATGACATCTTCATGGTTTCTTGACCAAATGAAAAAAAAACTTGGGCTTTTTGGAAAGAAGAATGGGAGGTGAACAAGTTTCATGTTGGGGAAAAATTGAGATAAGGCCTAGAAGTCCATTAAAAATGGCCACGAAAGTAGCAACTTGAAACTACATGCATGCATGCAAATTACAGGTCATTTGGCAATTTTGAGGACCCAAATTTGCAACCCTATAACTTGCTCATTAAGCCACCAAATGAGAAACTTTTTGAAGCTAAAATGAAGAGGGGAATGTGATCTACAACTTTCATGTTAAAGACATTTTGAAATGAAACTTGAATCTAGGTGAAAATTTCCATGAAGGTAGTTACTTGAAACTGGCTAAACACTTGGCAAAAATTTACTAAGTACAAACACAACTACAAATTTAAGGTCATGACTTCAGAAGAGGATATCTTGAGTTGTATCCAACCAAATGAGGAGTTCTTGGAATCATTAGAAAGAGGAAATTTTGTACTACATTTTTCATGTTGAAGTTGTCTTGAAATGGAGCTTGAATCTGGGTGAAACATGGCCATGAAGTTGACTGAAATTATTTGTAAACTTGCCCAAAATAGTAACCTTTCTTCAAAACCCTAATTTCCAATTTTGCCAACTTTTCATAATTCTTGATTTTTGATGAATCTCTTGACTTTTCTTGATCAAATTTTCACCATAGACCATATTTGACTTGTAGAAACCAATTTTGACAAAAAAAATCAAGAGTTGACTTTTTGATCTGCTCAGTTGACTTTTCCCCGATTGAGTCAAATTATTGATCATCTAAGCAATTGAACTTCTTCTGATTAAAATTGATGGTCAATTTTCCACACATAGACACTTAGGGACACATAGAATTCCATGGAATCAAGTCTTGCTCAAAAAATAAAAAATAAACTGACTTTATCACAAATCCTAATTCCAGTCCAAAAAAATAGGAGATGAGTGCACATCTTCAAAACCTTGATTCCTTTAGGTAAAATGGAGAAACTTTTGAACAAAGATGTCTTGTATAATGGCATGACGAAGATGAATAAAAATTTGGTCCATGGATACACCACACACTGAGATAATCAACACTCCTAGCTCAGGGATCAAGAAATAGAAGAGTGTGATCAACTTCCATTCTCTTGCAATGCTCATTCAACGGATGAAGTAATGGACAATTTGAGATGTCTTAGGGCATAAAAAAACTCCTTGTAACTTGAGTGATCATGAAGTTGAGGATATCTCATCCTTCTTGCACTAATTGTCACATCTCTCTATTCTAAAGCTTGAAGAAGGCCAAAAGAGAGATACCTTGATTCCATAATCATAGAACCAATGATATGCATGAAAGTATATGATGATAAAACATAAGTCAATTAGGGTTGAAAAGAAGAGGATAAATTTTGGGATACAACACATATAACAAATTCAGATCCCTTTAACTCATCGGAAAAAGCAAAGACAGTCCATTATAACTTTTAAGAGTTTGCTGAAAGCGTTGCACCTCATCAAAACTTGGAGGCAGTAAAATTTTCCTGCATGTCTCGGTAGAAAGGTAGAGCGAAACAATGACAACTGTGTGCATTAGCAATAAATGGTTTGATGTATTTGTGTAGAGCCAACTAGTACCATTCAAATGGAGGCCATATTAATACTTTTAATGCTACCGTAGTTCAAGTAGACAGGTATCGAAGAGGAAGAGCAAAGTTGAAAAAGTTTTCCAACAATTATCTCCCAAACTCAACATTCTGAACTTATCTCTCACTGAAATTGTGTTGTCCTCCCAAATCGCGACCTTAATTAAGGCGACGACTTTGTAATTTCCGGTTGAAATATCTCGACCAAAAGTGATCTTGCAAGAGCCATATATAGTTTCAGAGTCTCGAAAAATCCCTGGTATGTTGGATAGTGCCTTGTCGGCAGGGTTCCATAAACAAAACCATGGGGTCCAACTTTGAAGATGTTCATAATTTCCAAAATGCAATCGGCAGCCGAATTTAGATTTGTTTTTCAATCAGAATGAAAAGATATCATGTAGCGCCATATTTATGTTACAGGTAAATCAAGAACATAAAGTAAACTAAACACTTGTTAGTAAATATACTGAAATCAATAAATAATTCCTACATTCTAGCTTAGCCATGCCTTATTGAATAACTGAGTTACATCTAAACTAGCATAAGAAAATACAGCAAAGAAGGCTACTGCATATATGAATAGGAAATCATCTTAAGCCGTGTGAAAACTTTGTATTTCCATTATCAAATCAATATGACTTACGAGGATAACTTATCTTTGGATGCCGGTATTGTCCACGCAGCTGTTTCACTTCTTCATGGTATAATCATATAACAAAGAACTTGAAGCATTGCTTCACTATCGTTGATACCAAAGAAGCGAGTTGTCAAAGAAAAGTATCATTGCTTCACTATAGGTCACATGTCTATTTATGATTAGTGCAGAATTTTTAACTTTATTTCATATAATTACTGCTGAATTTTTATTTTACTCAATTAATCTAACACATGTAAATTGTTGAATGATTATTGAATTGAATTTTAGAAATTAATCTTTATTATAATAGCATTTAGAAAGCTAATTAGAATATGAGTTTCGATCATGACTTTTAATCTTAGTTATTTCTTTTATTCATAGCATTAATCTTGATCTTTTTCCTCTTTTTCTTTATCTTTAATTTACAATTTCATGATATTTGCTTGATTCTTCTTAAAAGTCTGACCTATTTTTTTTCATGATCCACATTTGTCTTGATCTACTTAATTCATTAAACTTCTTTTAGTTAATTTTTAGATTAATGACTTTAGGACTTCTTAATTAGACTTTAAAACAAATTGCATGATCTCTAGGGATTTATTCAAATATGTAATCAAAAGTCCCTTGATTACTCAATTTGAATTATATGAACCGTAGAACTTGTGTCATTATATGCTTGTACCATTACACGATCCATTAAATCACATTCTATATCTATTCATCTTCTAGAAATAGATAAACCATCAAGACAAGACAACACTAAACTTCATCCCATTCTTTGGTACCCCGTCCATTGCTTCTGATCATGTCCTTAACTTATTCAACATAAAACAAAAATCCTCTTTTCTCAAATAAATTCAAAACACTTAATTAATACGATGTGAATTGTACGCCATGAACCTTAAGAAATGGAGAAAGAATAAAAGGAAGTATTTATATCCTTATTCTGAATATCTTTGGATACGAGACGCAAGGCCCAATTGGTCAAAGTATTCACCTTCATTCATAAACTTTAGTGTAATTCAAATCAAGACAATTTCAACATTCATTTTTAGACTAAAATCCATAACAATCAATATCAAAAATATCATTCTCTTTGGACACAACACAACACCTCTTGGTTTGGACACCCATACTCATGCATGTTTGCCTTGTTAATCCCCTCATATAGGCAAACCTTTGTTTTCCTAGTTAAGCCCTTGGTCTAGGCAAACTCTTGCTTGCCTTGATCCCCTAGTTTAGACAAAAACCTTACAACACTGCATTGGTTTAAACACCTCATTCTTGGTTCAGACACCTCATTCTTGGTTCAGACACCCTATTCTTGGTTCAGACACCACTGCATTGGTTTAAACATCACGCCTTGGTTCATATGAAACTTCACCGCCTTTACAAACATTTTCAATCCATGGTCCAAACAACAATCTGTTAGACGATAGTGCCGATCTAGAAGGGGGATTAAATAGATCAGTTTTGAAATTTTATGCTTTTTAAAAATGTTTTCAACGGTTGCGGAAGCATCCTAGATTTTAATCGTCTAAACGATCCGTTAATGGAAAGATAAGATATGCGTAAAACCAAATGGAATTACTTAAGATAGAGATTATCAACCACTATCTAAATCAATCGATTAACCACTATGATCCTTGATATCTTTACCTCTAATAATGCTTAACACAATAAGAGATCAAGTAAAATATTACTAAGTTTGTGTGAGATTAATTTTATCGAACACTTGGTGTGCACTCCACACCAAGTTTCAATTTCACTCAAATTAAATGTGCAAAATTTTACTCAGTTGCAATCCAAGTGATTGCAACAATTTATCGAACAGTTACTATGCACACCAATCAACGATATTGATTCTACGATTAATTTCACACAAAATGTAATTAATGCAGAATTAAAGAGTTAAGAGATAGAGAGAACACCAAGTTCCCTACGGATGTGGAAGAAAGGCTATGTCGCAAGTGGTTTTATGAAAATATCGGCAAGTTGATTTTTGCTATCAACATGCTCAAAGACAACATCATTTCTCAACATGATCCCTAAGGAAGTGATACTGAATTTCAATATGTTTAGTGCGCGAATGTAGTATAGGATTTTTGGTTAAATTGATAGCACTTGTGTTGTCACAAAAAATGGGAATATGTTCAAGTTTAACATTGAAGTCGAGTAATTGTTGTTGAGCCAAAAAAATTGAGCACAACAATTACTGGCTGCAACGTATTCCGTCTCGGTCGTTGACAAAGCAACCGAAACTTGCTTTTTGCTGTGCCAACTCACTAAGGAATTTGAATAAAAATGACAAGTGCCACTAGTGCTTTTCCTATCCGATTTGCAATTCGCAAAGTCGGAGTCAGAGTAGCCTACCAAAGAGCAATCACTTCCCTTAGAAAACCAAAGCCCATACTTTAAAGTACCACAGAGGTACCTAAGTATGTGCTTAACAGTCTTTAAATGTGATTCTTTGGGACATGATTAATACCTAGCATACATATATACACTAAACATAATATCTGGTCAAGATGCGGTAAGATAGAGGAGGGAACCGATCATACCTCTATACCCTTTTATATCTACGGCCTTACCATTTTCATCCCGATCCATATTTACAGCAGTAGGCATTGGAGTGTCGATTACCTTGGAGTTTGTCATATTGAAGCGCTTGAGTAGCTCATTACAATACTTCGTTTGGCTCACAAAAGTTCCTTCTTCAAGTTGCTTGATTTGAAGTCCGAGGAAGTAACTTAGCTCCCTCGTCATGCTCATTTCAAATTCTCCCTGCATCAACTTAGAGAATTCCTTGACCAAATTTATGTTAGTAGATCCAAAACTAATATCATCTACATAGACTTGAGCTAAAATAGAGTGTTTCCTTGACGCTTAATAAAAAGGGTTGTCAACCTTCCCTCTTGAGAATCCTTATTCTAGTATAAATTTGCTAAGACGCTCATACCATGCTCTAGGGGCTTGTTTGAGACCGTAAAAACACGTTTAAGCTTATAAACATAGTTAGGATGCTCATAGTTTTCAAAACCGGGAGGTTGAGATGCATAGACCTCTTCATTAATGTGACCGTTTAGGAAAGCACTCTTAACATCCATTTGAAATAATTTGAAAATTTGAGAATAAGCATAGACAAGCAAAAGGCGTATAGCCTCGATTCGGGCAACCGGAGCATAAGTTTCCTCATAGTCGATGCCTTCCTCTTGGTTATACCCTTGAGCAACAAGGCGCGCCTTGTTGCGAGTTATAACTTCGTTTTCATCTAACTTGTTCCTAAACACCCATTTAGTGTCGATTACTCGATGGTCTCGCGGAGGGGGAACAAGATCCCGCACCTCATTTCTTTTAATTGATTAAGTTCCTCTTGCATCGCTAAAAACCAATGTTCATCGAGTAATGTGTCTTTGGAGTTTTTAGGATCATTTTGAGAGACGAAAGCGAAATGATAACAAAAGTTACTTATCTTTTACCGTGTGGTAACTCCCTTTGAGATATCTCCTAGAGTATTATCGGTGGGATGATCCTTAAAGATTTCCATTCCAAAGAAGATCATTGTTATTAATCGAATGATCCTCCTCTTTCTTTTCGAAAATTTGATTCGGCTCCTCCTCAGCTTTTTCAGGATGGGGTTCATCATGCTTTTCTTCTTGATCTTTTATTATGTCTTCCGAATAAACAACGGCACCATCAACAATAATACCTTCTTCGACAGTTTTCGGATAAGATTCATCAAAGGAAACATGCACGGATTCTTAAAAATAAGTAACCTTTTGTTGTATACTCTATATGCTTTACTAGAATGAGAGTATCCGAGAAGTATACCTTCATAGGCTTTTGAGTCAAATTTACCAAGGTTTTCTTTACCATTGTTTAATACAAAGCATTTACATCTGAAGATATGAAGATGTGAAACATTAGGCTTCCTTCCCTTTAGCAATTCATAAGGGGTTTTTTTAGAATAGGACGAATGAGTATCCTATTCAATACATAACAAGCCGTATTTATAGCATCGGCCCAAAAATATTTAGGAAGGTCATTTTCATTGATCATAGTCCTTCCAAGATCTTCTAAAATTCTATTTGTATGTTCCACTACTCCATTTTGTTGTGGAGTTCTTGGAGCAGAAAAATTATGATCAATGTCGTTTGTTTCACAAAATTCCTCAAAGAGGTTTTCAAATTCACCTCCGTGATCACTTCGAATAGTAACTATGCTAGTGTTCAATTTTTTTGAGACATCTTGGAAAACTTTTCAAAAGCATAAAAAATGTCACTTTTACTTGCTAAGAAGATAGTCCAACAAAATCTAGAGTAGTCATCTGCTATAACAAAACCATAGTAGTTTCCACCTAGACTTTTTTTAATTCTAGATGGCCCAAAAAGGTCCATATGGAGAAGTTCAAACATTGGAAACAAAAATTTTAGATAAATGAGATCCTTGTTTGCTTTCCCATTGGCACGCATCCATAAGATGATCTTTTAAAAATTTGATATTGGAAGACCAACTACTAGATCTTTGCGACAAATTTATTAGCAAGTCAAAGTTGACATGCGTTAATCGCCTATGCCAAGCCCGACATCTTCATTCTGAGACGAGACATTTAGCGTTAGTCAAAGATACTCAACATTCAAAGTAAACGTGTATTATTTTCCCTCAGCCCTTAAGCACATCATTCATTATTATCATTATGTTCAATCATGCAACAATCTTTTGAAAATGAGACTGTATATCCTTTGTTACATAATTGGCTAATACTAATGAGATTGTGCTTAAGGCCTTTAACTAAAAGGACGTATGAGATAGTAGTAGAGGAGGGATTACCTACACTATCTTTTTCGAGTATAGCTCCCTTGTTATTATCACCGTAGGTTATAAACCCTTTCTTCTTCGCCACAAAGTCAAAGAACAAGGAAGTGTCACTCGTCATGTGTCTTGAGCATCCACTATCGAGAACCCATGTTCTCTCTGTATCCTTAAGACATTCCATTTACAAATTTAAACAAGGGAATGAGGTACCCAATTTCATTGGGTCCTAGTGTGTGAGTGAAACTTTGGTTGCATTTGGGCAACCATTGAAAAATGCCTTTAGGGACTAGGAATCTCCTAAATCGACATTTAGCAATAGTATGTCCCCTTTGGCAACAATAAAGACAATTTAAGTTAGGATGAGAGTTGATTTTGCTAACTGATCCTTTACCACATAAGTATATTTTTTATAATAATTATCATGTCACTTCTAAAATGTAATTGATCAATAGCAAAGGTAACTTTAGGTTGTAAAGCCTTGTCTAATTTGGCTTGAAGAGTTCTAACCTTTCTTTGCCAAATGTGACAGGTTTCACATCCGGACCATCCAAACCAAAATCCCTTATCATCTTCAGTTTTTCCTTTAGTAACCTCTATCATTGATTTCTTGAGGTTTTATAATTCCTTTTCAGAATCAGAAATCTTCTTTTCTAAATAGCAGAAAATTTTCTTATTTGAGGCTAGGCGTTTGAAAGCTTCCTTGGCCTCATTGCGTAGAGTACTAAAGGCATTTTGCAAATCACAACAAGACATTTTATCAACATGATCATATTTAGAATGACTTACATTCTTTTTCTTCTTTTGATGAGTTATAAGACAAAGATTGGCGTTTTCTTATTCATCACTTGACTTATCATCGCTTGAGGACTCACTATCACTCTCCCATACAATGTATGCTCTTCTAGCTTTACTAGATTTGGTGACGTTTGTCTTTTCCTTTGTCTTTCTTCAGCAAGGGACAGTCCAACTTATAATGATCGGCCTTTCTGCAATTGAAGCATGATCCTTTTGACTTAGTTGTCTTACCTTCCTCTTGATTCGGGAATTTTGATTGTCTTCTATAGTTATAGTATTTTTATCTGAATGTTGGACTTCATTCTTTCTAAGGTATTGGTTATACCTTCTTACGAACAGCCTCATGTCTTCATTCGAATCTTTATCATCATCACTTGATTCACTCTCACACGCATCATTGGTGGATGACTTATATCTTGAAGTCTTTAAAGCGATAAACTTCCTTACGGTGTCCTTAGATTTCTCCTTCTTTTCCTTCTTTTGAATCTTCCCATGTTTCTCAAGGTTCATGAGCTCTTGCTCATGCTCTTGAAGTTTGCCAAACAATGTTGCCATGTCCATGTTCTTAAATCATTGGCTTCCTTAATTGCGGTGACCTTTGGTAACCAATTCCTGTTAAGACATCTTAAGATTTTATTAGTAGCAACATCATTAGGGGTAGTTCTACCAAGAGCATTTAACCGATTGATTAGATGAGAAAATCGCTTTTGTATATCGGAAATGGTTTCACCGTCCTCCATATGAGAAAGGTCAACTTCTTGAGTTAATGTGTTGATTCTAGCTAGTTTGACATCATTGGTTCCCTCATGGGTAATTTGCAATGAGTCCCACATAACTTTAGCACTAGTACAATGGGAAACCATATAATACTCATCAACACCTAAGGCGGCAATGAGCATATTTCTGGCTTTCCAATCATAGCTATACTTTTGCTCATCTTCTTAATTCCATTGTGCTTCAGGTTTAGGTATAACAAAACTATCTGCATTGGTCATGGTTATTTCCATAGGACCATCTTGGATGACTTTCCATACTTTCCTATCAATAGAGTTAATATGGATACGCATACAATCTTTCCAATAACTATAGTTTTCACCAGTAAAAATAGGCGCCCAATTGTACGCCCATTTAGGATCGTTACTCATTTTCTAAAAAGTTATATGCGAAGCACTAGATGAATTAGGCTCTGATACCACTTGTTAGACGATAGTCTGGATCTAGAAGGGGGGTTGAATAGATCAGTTGAAATTTAGCGCTTTTTAAAAATGTTTTCAATGGTTACGGAAGCATCCTAGATTTTAATCGTCTAAATGATCCGTTAATGGAAAGATCGGATATGCGTGATGTAAGTTTAAGGAGTGCCTTAGAGGGGGGTGAATGAGGCACTTAGAGTATTTCCGGATTTTTGACGGTTTATGACTTTTACTTTCTGAAATGCTTAAGTGATGAAAAGCGGTAAAATGCGGAAAGTAAAGGACACAGCGATGTATAGTGGTTCCCCTCACAGATTGAGAGTACTCCACTCCCCTTTCAACACGAAAGAGAATTTCACTATAATGTTAGATTCCTAGACAAGACACCTTAAGGTCTTTTATCTATTCTAACACACCAAGAACAATCCTCTTGGATTTACAATGTTTAAAGTCCAATCGAGACTCAATTTCTCATAAATGGACCTCTTGTATCCACGCACCGGATAACAAGGATAACACCTTACAAACCTATCCTTAACAATCCTAAGAATAAGTTGTAATCAACGAATATAATTCTGAATAATTTGTATAAGATGAGATAGAAGAAAATTGAAGTATATCAGTTAAATAATTGATCTTCTCCTTTGTAACACTCAAATCTCACAATAATTATACAAGTGTTCTTGAAATGGAATGAAACTATGATGCTGAAAATTAAGGTTTATGCAAAGTTTCACTCTTAAGGAAATTTGGATGAACACTTAGGAAGATTAAGAG
Organism: Lathyrus oleraceus; assembly: GCF_024323335.1. Lineage (NCBI taxonomy): Eukaryota > Viridiplantae > Streptophyta > Magnoliopsida > Fabales > Fabaceae > Lathyrus > Lathyrus oleraceus. The sequence goes on along the minus strand of NW_026113149.1, from coordinate 1,728 downwards.
AATGTGTGTAAATGATTTAAAATTTTGCAAGGAGGTAATTTTGAAATCTGAAAAAATAATGTTTATATAATGTTTAAAACACCTCCTCAGATGAATGCAATAATCCAAAGGTCACCATGTTTCATGATGAAGAAAACATAAGAGTTTTCATGAAGAGATGCAAATATTTTTCATTCTAGATCAGTGGTAATCGGACCTTAAAATGGGTAACGGATTACATGCATTCAACGTTAAAAATAATTTGAAATTTGCTTGAGGTAACCGGTTACCTTAAATTGGATAACCGGTTACATGGTTCCAACGTTACAAAAATGTTTGAAAATCACACAGAGTAATCGGTTACTCTAAAGCTGATAACTGGTTACTCTTACACAGTTTTGAAAAATAAGTTAAAGAGTGAAGTGTGGTGGTTTGTTTGATGCATAAAACAATTTTCAATGATTATGATATGAATGCAATATGTTATGAACACTTGTATAACTATCTAGAGTTCAAGTGTTACCTAATCCATGTGAAAGTCAATTCTTCATGTGATTCATCAAGACTTGATCATATGTTGGAAACTTTGTATACGAGCTTGATCAATCTTTTTGTTAATCTGACTTTAGCTATGTAGTAAGGTTTGTCGTCATCAAAATATCTGAGAAGTCATATCTTCACAATCTCCCCCTTTTTGATGATGACAGCCTAAAATCATGAAGGTTTGATCCCGTGGTGTTTCTCTATCAACAGCTCCCCCTTAATTGATGAAGTAAGGAGTCTTTGAGTTCTGCATATTTGTTAGAGAGACACAACCAGCAAGGAAATATCATAGTAATAATTTCTTTTCTTCTCCCCTTTGTCATTAACAAAAAGGGTGAAAAAGAGATAAATAACAAGCGTGCAAACAGAATTGACTAAGCATCATATACCACACAAGAAAATTCAACCATAATATATACCAACATTTGTAACAAGGTCTGAACATAAAACTAGATTGATACGAACATAAAGATAAACATAAGCTAGTGAAACAACAAAACAGCATGACCAAGTTTAATCACTTTCACACATGTCATCTCCTTCATCCTCTTCATCTTCATCAGCACTTTCCTCCGCACCTTCTTCACTAGGGTTAGGTTGGCGGTTTAAGGAGAGGAAAAGTTTTCTAAGGGACTTGATGCCACGCTGAGTAACCCGATGATTGTGGTGCATTGTTGTCTCAATAGAACACATTTTATTATATAGCATTGTATTGAAATTTCACCTTCTGGAATGGTTGGGGGGGAGCAGAAGGGGTGACCGATCTTTGTATCGATACACTCCATTAGGTTCGATACCAATCCCGATATTCTTCGTTATAGTCACCTCGTTGATTTCACCATTCCTGACAGACATTGAGGTCTTTGGTTCCCTTTGAAGCGGAACACCAGAAAATTCAAGAATTCTTGAGACAAAAACGCCATAGGGAAGTCCACCACTCAAGGAAAGTTGATGCATCATGTGTTAGTAAATAACATATGCCAGTTAATCTTCAAATTCAACTTCATGGCTCTAATCAGCTACAATTCAAGTTCACTGACTTGAGAATGATTAGAGTGCTTTGGTACAAAACAATATGCAAGGACGTAGTGGAGCATCTCTGCGCTCACAGAAAGCATGTTAGCATACTTCACACACTCTTGAAGATTATGTGCGTTGTCGGCTCATGAGGTTGGCTTGAGTACCTCTAGAGATGGAAACAAAGTA
>NW_026113148.1:0-38677 GCF_024323335.1 Lathyrus oleraceus | reverse complement strand
AAAATATATATATAAGAATCAAATATGAATAACCCATACGTCATATTTAAAACATTCTTAAATAATTTGTCTATGATTTCAATGAATAACTCGTAAAATACAACTAGAACTGGTTAAGTTATTTCTAGGTTGATTTTTTTATTTATGTTATCTATTTTTATGTATTTTTTAATAGTTACGTGTTATGTAGGGTTTGTTTTATCCCTCTTTATTCTATTTAGTGTGTCGTTATCTTGTATATATATAAACATATATATAAAATCAAATATGAATAACCCATACGTCATATTTAAAACATTTTTAAACAATTTTTCTACGATTTCAATGAAAAACTCGTAAAATACAACTAGAACTGGTTAAGTTATTTCTAGGTTGATTTTTCTATTTATGTTATCTATTTTTCTGTGTTTTTTAATAGTTACGTGTTATGTAGGGTTTGTTTTATCCCTCTTTATTCTATTTAGTGTGTCCTTATCTTGTATATATATAAACATATATATAAGAATCAAATATGAATAACTCATACATCATATTTAAAACATTTTTAAACAATTTGTCTACGATTTCAATGAATAACTCGTAAAATACAACAAGAACTGGTTATGTTATTTCTAGGTTGATTTTTCTATTTATGTTATCTCTTTTTCTGTGTTTTTTAATAGTCATGTGTTATGTAGGGTTTGTTTTTTTCCCTCTTTATTCTATTTAGTGTGTCGTTATCTTGTATATATATAAACATATGTATAAGAATCAAATATGAATAACCCATACGTCATATTTAAAACATTTTTAAATATTTGTCTACGATTTCAATGAATAACTCGTAAAATACAACTAGAACTAGTTAAGTTATTTTTAGGATGATTTTTCTATTTATGCTATCTCTTTTTCTGTGTTTTATAATAGTTATGTGTTATGTAGGGTTTGTTTTTTCCCTTTTTATTCTATTTAGTGTGTCGTTATCTTGTATATATATAAACATATATATAAGAATCAAATATGAATAACCCATACGTCATATTTAAAACATTTTTAAATAATTTGTCTATGATTTCAATGAATAACTCGTAAAATACAACTAGAACTGCTTAAGTTATTTCTAGGTTGATTTTTCTATATATGTTATCTATTTTTTTGTGTTTTTTAATAGTTACGTGTTATGTAGGGTTTGTTTTTTCCCTCTTTATTCTATTTAGTGTGTCGTTATCTTGTATATATATATATAAACATATATATAAGTATCAAATATGAATAACCCATATATCATATTTAAAACAATTTTAAATAATTTGTCTACGATTTCAATGAATAACTCGTAAAATACAACTAGAACTGGTTAAGTTATTTCTAGGTTGATTTTTGTATTTATGTTATCTATTTTTGTGTGTTTTTTAATAGTTACGTGTTATGTAATGTTTGTTTTATCCCTCTTTATTCTATTTAGTGTGTCGTTATCTTGTATATATATAAACATATATATAAGAATCAAATATGAATAACCCATACGTCATATTTAAAACATTTTTAAATAGTTTGTCTACGATTTCAATGAATAACTCGTAAAATACAACTAGAACTGGTTAAGTTATTTCTAGGTTGATTTTTGTATTTATGTTATCTATTTTTGTGTGTTTTTTAATAGTTACGTGTTATGTAGGGTTTGTTTTATCCCTCTTTATTCTATTTAGTGTGTCGTTATCTTGTATATATATAAACATTTATATAAGAATCAAATATGAATAACCCATATGTAACACCCCGATAATAATATGATAATTATTTAAATTAGTTAATAATATATTTATTAATTTAATTAGATAATTGGATTATTATTATTATTATTTTTGGAATTATTGATTATTATTATTATATTTTGGGATAATAATAATTATTGGAAAATATATAAGTTGGAAATAAGAGAAGAGTCTCATTTGGAAAAGAAAGTTTTCACGTGAAACAGAGAAGCGATTGAAAAGTGGAGAAAGGCAAGAGGAAGAGCTAGAGAGCAAGGGTTGGAGAACGGAAAACCTTGAAGCTCAAAGTTGCCGGATTAACTCAGGTTAGGGGGGTTTATCGTCGTTTAATGGGTATTATGGTTAGCATGTAATGGGTAGTGATAACCGTTGAATTGACCCTAATTGGGATTGTGAATGCTGAAAATTATGTTGGATAAGCTGTGTTAAAACTGAAATTGAACCTGTAATTGAGTGTGTTGTAACTTCCCTAACGTATAGCTTTTTACGGAATTGGAATCGGAGGTCCGGAAGTCCTCCAACGGCGGAAAATGCGGAGAATTCTGCATTCTGCTTTGTGTTAGCGCAGGAACTGCTGTTTTGCCTGCGTTAACCGGTTAACCCAGGGCGTTAACCGGTTAACACTGTTGAAAAGTGAGAAAATTGACATTTTAATGTTGTGTACATAATTGATGTTTGGCCTATGGTAGCGTATGATGTGATAGGGATTAATTCCCGCTATTTGAGCAGTATAGGTATTAGTAGAGTGTGCTAATACTGTGGTTGATTATTTGACATGATATGATGTTTTGATACATGTGTTGATGATGTTTGATGGTATGCATAATGTTGTGAATGTACATGTTATGTATGCAATTGTGAATGGACTGTTGTATGGCTTAGAGTGTGAGCATATGTCCATTGTGGATTTTGTTGTTGATGTTGCATTGCTAGATGATTAGCATGCCTATTGTGGCCTTTAGGTGGTAGCTAATTCCCATGGTGAGGAATTAGTGAGTTAGACATTTTGGACTGTTGTTGATGTTTGCATGCTAGGTGAGTAGCGTGCATAGCATGGCCCATTTGGGGTGGTAGCTAATTCCCATGGTGAGGAATTAGTGAGTGAGTCACTAGGTCTCAATGAGTGGGACTAGTGGGCTTGGTAGCCGTGCCTGGATTTGGACGGTGAGGTGAACTATATGTTCACAAATAGTCGGTACCGCATGCATGGAGTCTCATTGCATAATTGATGTATGGCGTATAATATGAATGGATGTATTCCAGTATTATACGTGTGTTGTGTGTTGTGTGATGTTGAGTATGATTGAGTTGATATGCTGTTACTGAACGTGTAATCTGATTTGGGTGATGAAACGTGTTATTTACTTAGCATTACATGATGTTTTATAATGCTTGTTATATCGATTGAGGAACTCACCCTTACAACTATTTTTCAGGTAACGAGCAATGAGCTGAGTAGAAGTTAATGCTTGGAGTCTAGTGTAGTCTCCTTAGTGGGTCGTGCTCTGATAGATGTAACATCGGGATGGGGTGTTTCAACTTGTTTTAAATGTTTTATTGTTGGTTATGAACCATTTTACATGTAATGTTTTACATGATTGATGAGATTTCTATCCGCTGCGTCTTATGCAAATGCTTATGTTTTGAATTAATAAAAGAGCATGACCGTTATCTTGGTGAATGGTGTGAAGTAACTGTGTGACACCCTTGATTGCATATTACTCTGATTGACATATTGTTATTTTAATTAAATAATTGGGGTATTTTAGAAGGGTGTTACACCATACGTCATATTTAAAACACTTTTAAATAGTTTGTCTACGATTTCAATGAATAACTCGTAAAATACAACTAGAACTAGTTAAGTTATTTTTAGGATGATTTTTCTATTTATGTTATCTCTTTTTCTGTGTTTTTTAATAGTTACGTGTTATGTATGGTTTGTTTTTTCCCTCTTTATTCTATTTAGTGTGTCGTTATCTTGTATATATATAAACATATATATAAGAATCAAATATGAATAACCCATACGTCATATTTAAAACATTTTCAAATAATTTGTCTACGATTTCAATAAATAACTCGTAAAATACAACTAGAACTGGTTAAGTTATTTCTAGGTTGATTTTTCTATTTATGTTATCTATATTTGTGTGTTTTTTAATAGTTACGTGTTATGTAGGGTTTGTTTTATCCCTCTTTATTCTATTTAGTGTGTCGTTATCTTGTATATGTATATAAACATATATATCAGTATCAAATATGAATAACCCATATATCATATTTAAAACATTTTTAAACAATTTGTCTACGATTTCAATGAATAACTCGTAAAATACAACTAGAACTGGTTAAGTTATTTCTAGGATGATTTTTCTATTTATGTTATCTCTTTTTCTGTAATTTTTAATAGTTACGTGTTATGTAGGGTTTGTTTTTTTCCCTCTTTATTCTATTTAGTTTGTCGTAATCTTGTATATATATAAACATATATATAAGAATCAAATATGAATAACCCATACGTCATATTTAAAACATTTTTAAATAATTTGTCTACGATTTCAATGAATAACTCATAAAATACAACTAGAACTAGTTAAGTTATTTTTAGGATGATCTTTCTATTTATGCTATCTCTTTTTCTGTGTTTTTTAATAGTTATGTGTTATGTAGGGTTTGTTTTTTCCCTTTTTATTCTATTTAGTGTATCGTTATCTTGTATATATATAAACATATATATAAGAATCCAATATGAATAACCCATACGTCATATTTAAAACATTTTTAAATAATTTGTCTACGATTTCAATGAATAACTCGTAAAATACAACTGAACTAGTTAAGTTATTTCTAGGTTGATTTTTCTATTTATGTTATCTATTTTTCTGTGTTTTTTAATAGTTACGTGTTATGTAGGGTTTGTTTTTTCCCTCTTTATTCTATTTAGTGTGTCGTTATCTTGTATATATATATAAACATATATATAAGTATCAAATATGAATAACCCATATATCATATTTAAAACATTTTTAAACAATTTGTCTATGATTTCAATGAATAACTCGTAAAATACAAGTAGAACTAGTCAAGTTATTTCTAGGACGTTTTTCTATTTATCTTATCTCTTTTTCTGTGTTTTTTAATATTATGTGTTATGTAGGGTTTGTTTTTTCCCTCTTTATTCTATTTAGTTTGTCGTAATCTTATATATATATATATAAACATATATAAAAGAATCAAATAAGAATAACCCATACATCATATTTAAATCATTTTTAAACAATTTGTCTATGATTTCAATGAATAACTCGTAAAATACAACTAGAACTGGTTAAGTTATTTCTAGGTTGATTTTTCTATTTATGTTATCTCTTTTTCTGTAATTTTTAATAGTTACGTGTTATGTAGGGTTTGTTTTTTCCCCTCTTTATTCTATTTAATGTGTCGTTATCTTGTATATATATATAAACATATATATAAGTATCAAATAAGAATAACCCATACATCATATTTAAAACATTTTTAAACAATTTGTCTACGATTTCAATGAATAACTCGTAAAATACAACTAGAACTGGTTAAGTTATTTCTAGGTTGATTTTTCTTTTTATGTTATCTCTTTTTCAGTGTTTTTTAATAGTTATGTGTTATGTAGGGTTTGTTTTTTCCCTCTTTATTCTATTTAGTGTGTCGTTATCTTGTATATATATAAACATATATATAAGAATCAAATATGAAAAACCTATACGTCATACTTAAAACATTTTTAAATAATTTGTCTACGATTTCAGTGAATAACTCGTAAAATACAACTAGAACCAGTTAAGTTATTTTTAGGATGATTTTTCTATTTATGTTATCTCTTTTTCAGTGTTTTTTAATAGTTACGTGTTATGTAGGGTTTGTTTTTTCCCTCTTTATTCTATTTAGTGTGTCGTTATCTTGTATATATATAAACATATATATAAGAATCAAATATGAATAACCCATACGTCATATTTAAAACATTTTTAAATAATTTGTCTACGATTTCAATGAATAACTCGTAAAATACAACTAGAACTGGTTAAGTTATTTCTAGGTTGATTTTTCTATTTATGTTATCTATTTTTATGTGTTTTTTAATAGTTACGTGTTATGTAGGGTTTGTTTTATCCCTCTTTATTCTATTTAGTGTGTCGTTATCTTGTATATATATAAACATATATATAAGAATCAAATATGAATAACCCATACGTCATATTTAAAACATTTTAAAACAATTTTTCTACGATTTCAATGAATAACTCGTAAAATACAACTAGAACTGGTTAAGTTATTTCTAGGTTGATTTTTCTATTTATGTTATCTATTTTTCTGTGTTTTTTAATAGTTACGTGTTATGTAGGGTTTGTTTTTTCCTTCTTTATTCTATTTAGTGTGTCCTTATCTTGTATATATATAAACATATATATAAGAATCAAATATGAATAACCCATACATCATATTTAAAACATTTTTAAATAATTTGTCTACGATTTCAATGAATAACTCGTAAAATACAACTAGAACTGGTTAAGTTATTTCTAGGTTGATTTTTCTATTTATGTTATCTATTTTTCTGTGTTTTTTAATAGTTACGTGTTATGTAGGGTTTGTTTTTTCCCTCTTTATTCTATTTAGTGTGTCGTTATCTTGAATATATATATAAACATATATATAAGAATCAAATATGAATAACCCATACGTCATATTTAAGACATTTTTAAATAATTTGTCTACGATTTCAATGAATAACTCGTAAAATACAAGAAGAACTGGTTATGTTATTTCTAGGTTGATTTTTCTATTTATGTTATCTCTTTTTCTGTGTTCTTTAATAGTTATGTGTTATGTAGGGTTTGTTTTTTCCCTTTTTATTCTATTTAGTGTGTCGTTATCTTGTATATATATAAACATATATAAAAGAATCAAATAAGAATAACCCATATATCATATTTAAAATATTTTTAAACAATTTGTCTATGATTTCAATGAATAACTCGTAAAATACAACTAGAACTGGTTATGTTATTTCTAGGTTGATTTTTCTATTTATGTTGTCTATTTTTCTGTGTTTTTTTAATAGTTACGTGTTATGTAGTGTTTGTTTTTTCCCTCTTTATTCTATTTAGTGTGTCGTTATCTTGTATATATATATAAACATATATATAAGAATCAAATATGAATAACCCATATCATATTTAAAATATTTTAAACAATTTGTCTATGATTTCAATGAATAACTCGTAAAATACAAATAGAACTAGTCAAGTTATTTCTAGGATGATCTTTCTATTTTTGTTATCTCTTTTTCTGTGTTTTTTAATATTATGTGTTATGTAGGGTTTGTTTTTTCCCTCTTTATTCTATTTAGTGTGTCGTTATCTTGTATATATATAAACATATATATAAGAATCAAATAAGAATAACCCATACATCATATTTAAAACATTTTTAAACAATTTGTCTATGATTTCAATGAATAACTCGTAAAATACAACTAGAACTGGTTAAGTTATTTCTAGGTTGATTTTTCTATTTATGTTATCTCTTTTTCTGTAATTTTTAATAGTTACGTGTTATGTAGGGTTTGTTTTTTCCCTCTTTATTCTATTTAGTGTGTCGTTATCTTGTATATATATATAAACATATATATAAGAATCAAATAAGAATAACCCATACATCATATTTAAAACATTTTTAAACAATTTGTCTACGATTTCAATGAATAACTCGTAAAATACAACTAGAACTGGTTAAGTTATTTCTAGGTTGATTTTTCTATTTATGTTATCTCTTTTTCTGTGTTTTTTAATAGTTATGTGTTATGTAGGGTTTGTTTTTTCCCTCTTTATTCTATTTAGTGTGTCGTTATCTTGTATATATATAAACATATATATAAGAATCAAATATGAATAACCCATACGTCATATTTAAAACATTTTTAAATAATTTGTCTACGATTTCAATGAATAACTCGTAAAATACAACTAGAACTGGTTAAGTTATTTTTAGGATGATTTTTCTATTTATGTTATCTCTTTTTCTGTGTTTTTTAATAGTTACGTGTTATGTAGGGTTTGTTTTTTCCCTCTTTATTCTATTTAGTGTGTCGTTATCTTGTATATATATAAACATATATATAAGAATCAAATATGAATAACCCATACGTCATATTTAAAACATTTTTAAATAATTTGTCTACGATTTCAATGAATAACTCGTAAAATACAACTAGAACTGGTTAAGTTATTTCTAGGTTGATTTTTCTATTTATGTTATCTATTTTTCTGTGTTTTTTAATAGTTACGTGTTATGTAGGGTTTGTTTTTTCCCTCTTTATTCTATTTAGTGTGTCGTTATCTTGTATATATATAAACATATATATAAGAATCAAATATGAATAACCCATACGTCATATTTAAAACATTTTAAACAATTTGTCTACGATTTCAATGAATAACTCGTAAAATACAACTAGAACTGGTTAAGTTATTTCTAGGTTGATTTTTCTATTTATGTTATCTATTTTTCTGTGTTTTTTAATAGTTACGTGTTATGTAGGGTTTGTTTTTTCCTTCTTTATTCTATTTAGTGTGTCGTTATCTTGTATATATATAAACATATATATAAGAATCAAATATGAATAACCCATACATCATATTTAAAACATTTTTAAATAATTTGTCTACGATTTCAATGAATAACTCGTAAAATACAACTAGAACTGGTTAAGTTATTTCTAGGTTGATTTTTCTATTTATGTTATCTATTTTTCTGTGTTTTTTAATAGTTACGTGTTATGTAGGGTTTGTTTTTTCCCTCTTTATTCTATTTAGTGTGTCGTTATCTTGTATATATATAAACATATATATAAGAATCAAATATGAATAACCCATACGTCATATTTAAGACATTTTTAAATAATTTGTCTACGATTTCAATGAATAACTCGTAAAATACAACAAGAACTGGTTATGTTATTTCTAGGTTGATTTTTCTATTTATGTTATCTCTTTTTCTGTGTTCTTTAATAGTTATGTGTTATGTAGGGTTTGTTTTTTCCCTTTTTATTCTATTTAGTGTGTCGTTATCTTGTATATATATAAACATATATAAAAGAATCAAATAAGAATAACCCATATATCATATTTAAAATATTTTTAAACAATTTGTCTATGATTTCAATGAATAACTCGTAAAATACAACTAGAACTGGTTAAGTTATTTCTAGGTTGATTTTTCTATTTATGTTATCTATTTTTCTGTGTTTTTTAATAGTTACGTGTTATGTAGGGTTTGTTTTTTCCCTCTTTATTCTATTTAGTGTGTCGTTATCTTGTATATATATATAAACATATATATAAGAATCAAATATGAATAACCCATATATCATATTTAAAACATTTTTAAACAATTTGTCTATGATTTCAATGAATAACTCGTAAAATACAACTAGAACTAGTTAAGTTATTTCTAGGATGATTTTTCTATTTATGTTATCTCTTTTTCTGTGTTTTTTAATAGTTATGTGTTATGTAGGGTTTGTTTTTTCCCTCTTTATTCTATTTAGTGTGTCGTTATCTTGTATATATATAAACATATATATAAGAATCAAATATGAATAACCCATACGTCATATTTAAAACATTTTTAAATAATTTGTCTACGATTTCAATGAATAACTCGTAAAATACAACTAGAACTGGTTAAGTTATTTTTAGGATGATTTTTCTATTTATGTTATCTCTTTTTCTATGTTTTTTAATAGTTATGTGTTATGTAGGGTTTGTTTTTTCCCTCTTTATTCTATTTAGTGTGTCGTTATCTTGTATATATATAAACATATATATAAGAATCAAATATGAATAACCCATACGTCATATTTAAAACATTTTTAAATAATTTGTCTACGATTTCAATGAATAACTCGTAAAATACAACTAGAACTGGTTAAGTTATTTTTAGGATGATTTTTCTATTTATGTTATCTCTTTTTCTGTGTTTTTTAATAGTTATGTGTTATGTAGGGTTTGTTTTTTCCCTTTTTATTCTATTTAGTGTGTCGTTATCTTGTATATATATAAACATATATATAAGAATCAAATATGAATAACCCATACGTCATATTTAAAACATTTTTAAATAATTTGTCTACGATTTCAATGAATAACTCGTAAAATACAACTAGAACTGGTTAAGTTATTTCTAGGTTGATTTTTCTATTTATGTTATCTATTTTTCTGTGTTTTTTAATAGTTACGTGTTATGTAGGGTTTGTTTTTTCCCTCTTTATTCTATTTAGTGTGTCGTTATCTTGAATATATATATAAACATATATATAAGAATCAAATATGAATAACCCATACGTCATATTTAAAACATTTTTAAACAATTTGTCTATGATTTCAATGAATAACTCGTAAAATAAGACTAGAACTGGTTAAGTTATATCTAGGTTAATTTTTCTATTTATGTTATCTCTTTTTCTGTAATTTTTAATAGTTACGTGTTATGTAGGGTTTGTTTTTTCCCTCTTTATTCAATTTAGTGTGTCGTTATCTTGAATATATATATAAACATATATATAAGAATCAAATATGAATAACCCATACATCATATTTAAAACTTTTTTAAATAATTTGTCTACGATTTCAATGAATAACTCGTAAAATACAACTAGAACTGGTTAAGTTATTTCTAGGTTGATTTTTCTATTTATGTTATCTATTTTTCTGTGTTTTTTAATAGTTACGTGTTATGTAGGGTTTGTTTTTTCCCTCTTTATTCTATTTAGTGTGTCGTTATCTTGTATATATATAAACATATATATATGTATCAAATAAGAATAACCCATACATCATATTTAAAACATTTTTAAACAATTTGTCTATGATTTCAATGAATAACTCGTAAAATACAACTAGAACTGGTTAAGTTATTTCTAGGTTGATTTTTCTATTTATGTTATCTATTTTTCTGTGTTTTTTAATAGTTATGTGTTATGTAGGGTTTGTTTTTTCCTTCTTTATTCTATTTAGTGTGTCGTTATCTTGTATATATATAAACATATATATAAGAATCAAATATGAATAACCCATACGTCATATTTAAAACATTTTTAAATAATTTGTCTACGATTTCAATGAATAACTCGTAAAATACAACTAGAACTGGTTAAGTTATTTCTAGGTTGATTTTTCTATTTATGTTATCTCTTTTTCTGTGTTCTTTAATAGTTATGTGTTATGTAGGGTTTGTTTTTTCCCTTTTTATTCTATTTAGTGTGTCGTTATCTTGTATATATATAAACATATATATAAGAATCAAATATGAATAACCCATACGTCATATTTAAGACATTTTTAAATAATTTGTCTACGATTTCAATGAATAACTCGTAAAATACAACAAGAACTGGTTAGTTATTTCTAGGTTGATTTTTCTATTTATGTTATCTCTTTTTCTGTGTTTTTAATAGTTATGTGTTATGTAGGGTTTGTTTTTTCCCTTTTTATTCTATTTAGTGTGTCGTTATCTTGTATATATATAAACATATATAAAAGAATCAAATAAGAATAACCCATATATCATATTTAAAATATTTTTAAACAATTTGTCTACGATTTCAATGAATAACTCGTAAAATACAACTAGAACTAGTCAAGTTATTTCTAGGATGATTTTTCTATTTATGTTATCTCTTTTTTTGTAATTTTTAATAGTTACGTGTTATGTAGGGTTTGTTTTTTTATCTCTTTATTCTATTTAGTTTGTCGTTATCTTGTATATATATAAACATATATATAAGAATCAAATAAGAATAACCCATACATCATATTTAAAACATTTTTAAACAATTTGTCTACGATTTCAATGAATAACTCGTAAAATACAACTAGAACTGGTTAAGTTATTTCTAGGATGATTTTTCTATTTATGTTATCTCTTTTTCTGTAATTTTTAATAGTTACGTGTTATGTAGGGTTTGTTTTTTCCCTCTTTATTCTATTTAGTGTGTCGTTATCTTGTATATATATAAACATATATATAAGAATCAAATATGAATAACCCATACGTCATATTTAAAACATTTTTAAACAATTTGTCTACGATTTCAATGAATAACTCGTAAAATACAACTAGAACTGGTTAAGTTATTTTAGGATGATTTTTCTATTTATGTTATCTCTTTTTCTGTGTTTTTTAATAGTTATGTGTTATGTAGGGTTTGTTTTTTCCCTCTTTATTCTATTTAGTGTGTCGTTATCTTGTATATATATAAACATATATATAAGAATCAAATATGAATAACCCATACGTCATATTTAAAACATTTTTAAATAATTTGTCTACGATTTCAATGAATAACTCGTAAAATACAACTAGAACTAGTTAAGTTATTTTTAGGATGATTTTTCTATTTATGCTATCTCTTTTTCTGTGTTTTTTAATAGTTATGTGTTATGTAGGGTTTGTTTTTTCCCTTTTTATTCTATTTAGTGTGTCGTTATCTTGTATATATATAAACATATATATAAGAATCAAATATGAATAACCCATACGTCATATTTAAAACATTTTTAAATAATTTGTCTACGATTTCAATGAATAACTCGTAAAATACAACTAGAACTGGTTAAGTTATTTCTAGGTTGATTTTTCTATTTATGTTATCTATTTTTCTGTGTTTTTTAATAGTTACGTGTTATGTAGGGTTTGTTTTTTCCCTCTTTATTCTATTTAGTGTGTCGTTATCTTGAATATATATATAAACATATATAAAAATCAAATATGAATAACCCATACGTCATATTTAAAACATTTTTAAACAATTTGTCTATGATTTCAATGAATAACTCGTAAAATACAACTAGAACTGGTTAAGTTATTTCTAGGTTGATTTTTCTATTTATGTTATCTCTTTTTCTGTAATTTTTAATAGTTACGTGTTATGTAGGGTTTGTTTTTTCCCTCTTTATTCTATTTAGTGTGTCGTTATCTTGTATATATATAAACATATATATAAGAATCAAATATGAATAACCCATACATCATATTTAAAACATTTTTAAATAATTTGTCTACGATTTCAATGAATAACTCGTAAAATACAACTAGAACTGGTTAAGTTATTTCTAGGTTGATTTTTCTATTTATGTTATCTTTTTCTGTGTTTTTTAATAGTTACGTGTTATGTAGGGTTTGTTTTTTCCCTCTTTATTCTATTTAGTGTGTCGTTATCTTGTATATATATAAACATATATATAAGAATCAAATATGAATAACCCATACGTCATATTTAAAACATTTTTAAACAATTTGTCTATGATTTCAATGAATAACTCGTAAAATACAACTAGAACTGGTTAAGTTATTTCTAGGTTGATTTTTCTATTTATGTTATCTATTTTTCTGTGTTTTTTAATAGTTATGTGTTATGTAGGGTTTGTTTTTTCCTTCTTTATTCTATTTAGTGTGTCCTTATCTTGTATATATATAAACATATATATAAGAATCAAATATGAATAACCCATACGTCATATTTAAGACATTTTTAAATAATTTGTCTACGATTTCAATGAATAACTCGTAAAATACAACAAGAACTGGTTATGTTATTTCTAGGTTGATTTTTCTATTTATGTTATCTCTTTTTCTGTGTTTTTTAATAGTTATGTGTTATGTAGGGTTTGTTTTTTCCCTTTTTATTCTATTTAGTGTGTCGTTATCTTGTATATATATAAACATATATAAAAGAATCAAATAAGAATAACCCATATATCATATTTAAAATATTTTTAAACAATTTGTCTATGATTTCAATGAATAACTCGTAAAATACAACTAGAACTAGTCAAGTTATTTCTAGGATGATTTTTCTATTTATGTTATCTCTTTTTCTGTAATTTTTAATAGTTACGTGTTATGTAGGGTTTGTTTTTTTCCTTCTTTATTCTATTTAGTTTGTCGTAATCTTGTATATATATATAAACATATATATAAGCATCAAATAAGAATAACCCATACATCATATTTAAAACATTTTTAAACAATTTGTCTACGATTTCAATGAATAACTCGTAAAATACAACTAGAACTGGTTAAGTTATTTCTAGGATGATTTTTCTATTTATGTTATCTCTTTTTCTGTGTTTTTTAATAGTTATGTGTTATGTAGGGTTTGTTTTTTCCCTCTTTATTCTATTTAGTGTGTCGTTATCTTGTATATATATAAACATATATATAAGAATCAAATATGAATAACCCATACGTCATATTTAAAACATTTTTAAATAATTTGTCTATGATTTCAATGAATAACTCGTAAAATACAACTAGAACTGGTTAAGTTATTTTTAGGATGATTTTTCTATTTATGTTATCTCTTTTTCTGTGTTTTTTAATAGTTATGTGTTATGTAGGGTTTGTTTTTTCCCTTTTTATTCTATTTAGTGTGTCGTTATCTTGTATATATATAAACATATATATAAGAATCAAATATGATTAACCCATACGTCATATTTAAAACATTTTAAATTAATTTGTCTACGATTTCAATGAATAACTCGTAAAATACAACTAGAACTGGTTAAGTTATTTCTAGGTTGATTTTTCTATTTATGTTATCTATTTTTCTGTGTTTTTTAATAGTTACGTGTTATGTAGGGTTTGTTTTTTCCCTCTTTATTCTATTTAGTGTGTCGTTATCTTGTATATATATATAAACATATATATAAGAATCAAATATGAATAACCCATACGTCATATTTAAAACATTTTTAAACAATTTGTCTACGATTTCAATGAATAACTCGTAAAATACAACTAGAACTGGTTAAGTTATTTCTAGGTTGATTTTTCTATTTATGTTATCTCTTTTTCTGTGTTTTTTAATAGTTACGTGTTATGTAGGGTTTGTTTTTTCCCTCTTTATTCTATTTAGTGTGTCGTTATCTTGTATATATATAAACATATATATAAGAATCAAATATGAATAACCCATACGTCATATTTAAAACATTTTTAAATAATTTGTCTACGATTTCAATGAATAACTCGTAAAATACAACTAGAACTGGTTAAGTTATTTCTAGGTTGATTTTTCTATTTATGTTATCTATTTTTTGTGTTTTTTAATAGTTACGTGTTATGTAGGGTTTGTTTTTTCCCTCTTTATTCTATTTAGTGTGTCGTTATCTTGTATATATATAAACATATATATAAGAATCAAATAAGAATAACCCATACATCATATTTAAAACATTTTTAAACAATTTGTCTACGATTTCAATGAATAACTCGTAAAATACAACTAGAACTGGTTAAGTTATTTCTAGGTTGATTTTTCTATTTATGTTATCTATTTTTCTGTGTTTTTAATAGTTATGTGTTATGTAGGGTTTGTTTTTTCCCTCTTTATTCTATTTAGTGTGTCGTTATCTTGTATATATATAAACATATATATAAGAATCAAATATGAATAACCCATACGTCATATTTAAAACATTTTTAAATAATTTGTCTACGATTTCAATGAATAACTCGTAAAATACAACTAGAACTGGTTAAGTTATTTCTAGGTTGATTTTTCTATTTATGTTATCTCTTTTTCTGTGTTTTTAATAGTTATGTGTTATGTAGGGTTTGTTTTTTCCCTCTTTATTCTATTTAGTGTGTCGTTATCTTGTATATATATAAACATATATATAAGAATCAAATATGAATAACCCATACGTCATATTTAAAACATTTTTAAACAATTTGTCTATGATTTCAATGAATAACTCGTAAAATACAACTAGAACTGGTTAAGTTATTTCTAGGTTGATTTTTCTATTTATGTTATCTCTTTTTCTGTGTTTTTAATAGTTATGTGTTATGTAGGGTTTGTTTTTTCCCTCTTTATTCTATTTAGTGTGTCGTTATCTTGTATATATATAAACATATATAAGAATCAAATATGAATAACCCATACGTCATATTTAAAACATTTTTAAACAATTTGTCTACGATTTCAATGAATAACTCGTAAAATACAACTAGAACTAGTTAAGTTATTTTTAGGATGATTTTTCTATTTATGGTATCTCTTTTTCTGTGTTTTTTAATAGTTATGTGTTATGTAGGGTTTGTTTTTTCCCTCTTTATTCTATTTAGTGTGTCGTTATCTTGTATATATATAAACATATATATAAGAATCAAATATGAATAACCCATACGTCATATTTAAAACATTTTTAAATAATTTGTCTACGATTTCAATGAATAACTCGTAAAATACAACTAGAACTAGTTAAGTTATTTTTAGGATGATTTTTCTATTTATGGTATCTCTTTTTCTGTGTTTTTTAATAGTTATGTGTTATGTAGGGTTTGTTTTTTCCCTCTTTATTCTATTTAGTGTGTCGTTATCTTGTATATATATAAACATATATATAAGAATCAAATATGAATAACCCATACGTCATATTTAAAACATTTTTAAATAATTTGTCTACGATTTCAATGAATAACTCGTAAAATACAACTAGAACTGGTTAAGTTATTTCTAGGTTGATTTTTCTATTTATGTTATCTATTTTTCTGTGTTTTTTAATAGTTACGTGTTATGTAGGGTTTGTTTTTTCCCTCTTTATTCTATTTAGTGTGTCGTTATCTTGTATATATATAAACATATATATAAGAATCAAATATGAATAACCCATACGTCATATTTAAAACATTTTTAAACAATTTGTCTACGATTTCAATGAATAACTCGTAAAATACAACTAGAACTGGTTAAGTTATTTCTAGGTTGATTTTTCTATTTATGTTATCTATTTTTCTGTGTTTTTTAATAGTTACGTGTTATGTAGGGTTTGTTTTTTCCCTCTTTATTCTATTTAGTGTGTCGTTATCTTGTATATATATAAACATATATATAAGAATCAAATATGAATAACCCATACGTCATATTTAAAACATTTTTAAATAATTTGTCTACGATTTCAATGAATAACTCGTAAAATACAACTAG
Organism: Lathyrus oleraceus; assembly: GCF_024323335.1. Taxonomy (NCBI): domain Eukaryota; kingdom Viridiplantae; phylum Streptophyta; class Magnoliopsida; order Fabales; family Fabaceae; genus Lathyrus; species Lathyrus oleraceus. Next base: position 21,880 of record NW_026113148.1, on the reverse strand, counting down.
AACTGGTTAAGTTATTTCTAGGTTGATTTTTCTATTTATGTTATCTCTTTTTCTGTGTTTTTTAATAGTTACGTGTTATGTAGGGTTTGTTTTTTCCCTCTTTATTCTATTTAGTGTGTCGTTATCTTGTATATATATAAACATATATATAAGAATCAAATAAGAATAACCCATACGTCATATTTAAACATTTTTAAACAATTTGTCTACGATTTCAATGAATAACTCGTAAAATACAACTAGAACTGGTTAAGTTATTTCTAGGATGATTTTTCTATTTATGTTATCTCTTTTTCTGTAATTTTTAATAGTTATGTGTTATGTAGGGTTTGTTTTTTCCCTCTTTATTCTATTTAGTGTGTCGTTATCTTGTATATATATAAACATATATATAAGAATCAAATATGAATAACCCATACGTCATATTTAAAACATTTTTAAACAATTTGTCTACGATTTCAATGAATAACTCGTAAAATACAACTAGAACTGGTTAAGTTATTTTAGGATGATTTTTCTATTTATGTTATCTCTTTTTCTGTGTTTTTTAATAGTTATGTGTTATGTAGGGTTTGTTTTTTCCCTCTTTATTCTATTTAGTGTGTCGTTATCTTGTATATATATAAACATATATATAAGAATCAAATATGAATAACCCATACGTCATATTTAAAACATTTTTAAACAATTTGTCTACGATTTCAATGAATAACTCGTAAAATACAACTAGAACTGGTTAAGTTATTTTTAGGATGATTTTTCTATTTATGTTATCTCTTTTTCTGTGTTTTTTAATAGTTATGTGTTATGTAGGGTTTGTTTTTTCCCTCTTTATTCTATTTAGTGTGTCGTTATCTTGTATATATATAAACATATATATAAGAATCAAATATGAATAACCCATACGTCATATTTAAAACATTTTTAAATAATTTGTCTACGATTTCAATGAATAACTCGTAAAATACAACTAGAACTGGTTAAGTTATTTCTAGGTTGATTTTTCTATTTATGTTATCTATTTTTCTGTGTTTTTTAATAGTTACGTGTTATGTAGGGTTTTTTTTTCCCTCTTTATTCTATTTAGTGTGTCGTTATCTTGTATATATATAAACATATATATAAGAATCAAATATGAATAACCCATACGTCATATTTAAAACATTTTTAAATAATTTGTCTACGATTTCAATGAATAACTCGTAAAATACAACTAGAACTGGTTAAGTTATTTCTAGGTTGATTTTTCTATTTATGTTATCTATTTTTCTGTGTTTTTTAATAGTTACGTGTTATGTAGGGTTTGTTTTTTCCCTCTTTATTCTATTTAGTGTGTCGTTATCTTGTATATATATAAACATATATAAAGAATCAAATATGAATAACCCATATATCATATTTAAAACATTTTTAAACAATTTGTCTACGATTTCAATGAATAACTCGTAAAATACAACTAGAACTGGTTAAGTTATTTCTAGGTTGATTTTTCTATTTATGTTATCTCTTTTTCTGTAATTTTTAATAGTTACGTGTTATGTAGGGTTTGTTTTTTCCCTCTTTATTCTATTTAGTTTGTCGTAATCTTGTATATATATATATAAACATATATATAAGCATCAAATAAGAATAACCCATACATCATATTTAAAACATTTTTAAACAATTTGTCTACGATTTCAATGAATAACTCGTAAAATACAACTAGAACTGGTTAAGTTATTTCTAGGATGATTTTTCTATTTATGTTATCTCTTTTTCTGTAATTTTTAATAGTTATGTGTTATGTAGGGTTTGTTTTTTCCCTCTTTATTCTATTTAGTGTGTCGTTATCTTGTATATATATAAACATATATATAAGAATCAAATATGAATAACCCATACGTCATATTTAAAACATTTTTAAACAATTTGTCTACGATTTCAATGAATAACTCGTAAAATACAACTAGAACTGGTTAAGTTATTTTTAGGATGATTTTTCTATTTATGTTATCTCTTTTTCTGTGTTTTTTAATAGTTATGTGTTATGTAGGGTTTGTTTTTTCCCTCTTTATTCTATTTAGTGTGTCGTTATCTTGTATATATATAAACATATATATAAGAATCAAATATGAATAACCCATACGTCATATTTAAAACATTTTTAAATAATTTGTCTACGATTTCAATGAATAACTCGTAAAATACAACTAGAACTGGTTAAGTTATTTTTAGGATGATTTTTCTATTTATGTTATCTCTTTTTCTGTGTTTTTTAATAGTTATGTGTTATGTAGGGTTTGTTTTTTCCCTTTTTATTCTATTTAGTGTGTCGTTATCTTGTATATATATAAACATATATATAAGAATCAAATATGAATAACCCATACGTCATATTTAAAACATTTTTAAATAATTTGTCTACGATTTCAATGAATAACTCGTAAAATACAACTAGAACTGGTTAAGTTATTTCTAGGTTGATTTTTCTATTTATGTTATCTATTTTTCTGTGTTTTTTAATAGTTACGTGTTATGTAGGGTTTGTTTTTTCCCTCTTTATTCTATTTAGTGTGTCGTTATCTTGTATATATATAAACATATATATAAGAATCAAATATGAATAACCCATACGTCATATTTAAGACATTTTTAAATAATTTGTCTACGATTTCAATGAATAACTCGTAAAATACAACAAGAACTGGTTATGTTATTTCTAGGTTGATTTTTCTATTTATGTTATCTATTTTTCTGTGTTTTTTAATAGTTACGTGTTATGTAGGGTTTGTTTTTTCCCTCTTTATTCTATTTAGTGTGTCGTTATCTTGTATATATATAAACATATATAAAAGAATCAAATAAGAATAACCCATATATCATATTTAAAATATTTTTAAACAATTTGTCTATGATTTCAATGAATAACTCGTAAAATACAACTAGAACTAGTCAAGTTATTTCTAGGATGATTTTTCTATTTATGTTATCTTTTTTTCTGTAATTTTTAATAGTTACGTGTTATGTAGGGTTTGTTTTTTCCCTCTTTATTCTATTTAGTTTGTCGTAATCTTGTATATATATATAAACATATATATAAGCATCAAATAAGAATAACCCATACATCATATTTAAAACATTTTTAAACAATTTGTCTACGATTTCAATGAATAACTCGTAAAATACAACTAGAACTGGTTAAGTTATTTCTAGGATGATTTTTCTATTTATGTTATCTCTTTTTCTGTAATTTTTAATAGTTATGTGTTATGTAGGGTTTGTTTTTTCCCTCTTTATTCTATTTAGTGTGTCGTTATCTTGTATATATATAAACATATATATAAGAATCAAATATGAATAACCCATACGTCATATTTAAAACATTTTTAAACAATTTGTCTACGATTTCAATGAATAACTCGTAAAATACAACTAGAACTGGTTAAGTTATTTTTAGGATGATTTTTCTATTTATGTTATCTCTTTTTCTGTGTTTTTTAATAGTTATGTGTTATGTAGGGTTTGTTTTTTCCCTCTTTATTCTATTTAGTGTGTCGTTATCTTGTATATATATAAACATATATATAAGAATCAAATATGAATAACCCATACGTCATATTTAAAACATTTTTAAATAATTTGTCTACGATTTCAATGAATAACTCGTAAAATACAACTAGAACTAGTTAAGTTATTTTTAGGATGATTTTTCTATTTATGGTATCTCTTTTTCTGTGTTTTTTAATAGTTATGTGTTATGTAGGGTTTGTTTTTTCCCTCTTTATTCTATTTAGTGTGTCGTTATCTTGTATATATATAAACATATATATAAGAATCAAATATGAATAACCCATACGTCATATTTAAAACATTTTTAAATAATTTGTCTACGATTTCAATGAATAACTCGTAAAATACAACTAGAACTGGTTAAGTTATTTCTAGGTTGATTTTTCTATTTATGTTATCTATTTTTCTGTGTTTTTTAATAGTTACGTGTTATGTAGGGTTTGTTTTTTCCCTCTTTATTCTATTTAGTGTGTCGTTATCTTGAATATATATATAAACATATATATAAGAATCAAATATGAATAACCCATACGTCATATTTAAAACATTTTTAAATAATTTGTCTACGATTTCAATGAATAACTCGTAAAATACAACTAGAACTGGTTAAGTTATTTCTAGGTTGATTTTTCTATTTATGTTATCTCTTTTTCTGTGTTTTTTAATAGTTATGTGTTATGTAGGGTTTGTTTTTTCCCTCTTTATTCTATTTAGTGTGTCGTTATCTTGTATATATATAAACATATATATAAGAATCAAATATGAATAACCCATATCATATTTAAAACATTTTTAAACAATTTGTCTATGATTTCAATGAATAACTCGTAAAATACAACTAGAACTGGTTAAGTTATTTCTAGGATGATTTTTCTATTTATGTTATCTCTTTTTCTGTAATTTTTAATAGTTACGTGTTATGTAGGGTTTGTTTTTTCCCTCTTTATTCTATTTAGTGTGTCGTTATCTTGTATATATATAAACATATATATAAGAATCAAATATGAATAACCCATACGTCATATTTAAAACATTTTTAAATAATTTGTCTACGATTTCAATGAATAACTCGTAAAATACAACTAGAACTGGTTAAGTTATTTCTAGGTTGATTTTTCTATTTATGTTATCTCTTTTTCTGTGTTTTTTAATAGTTATGTGTTATGTAGGGTTTGTTTTTTCCCTCTTTATTCTATTTAGTGTGTCGTTATCTTGTATATATATAAACATATATATAAGAATCAAATATGAATAACCCATACGTCATATTTAAAACATTTTTAAATAATTTGTCTACGATTTCAATGAATAACTCGTAAAATACAACTAGAACTGGTTAAGTTATTTCTAGGTTGATTTTTCTATTTATGTTATCTCTTTTTCTGTGTTTTTAATAGTTATGTGTTATGTAGGGTTTGTTTTTTCCCTTTTTATTCTATTTAGTGTGTCGTTATCTTGTATATATATAAACATATATATAAGAATCAAATATGAATAACCCATACGTCATATTTAAAACATTTTTAAACAATTTGTCTACGATTTCAATGAATAACTCGTAAAATACAACTAGAACTAGTTAAGTTATTTCTAGGATGATTTTTCTATTTATGTTATCTCTTTTTCTGTGTTTTTTAATAGTTACGTGTTATGTAGGGTTTGTTTTTTCCCTCTTTATTCTATTTAGTGTGTCGTTATCTTGTATATATATAAACATATATATAAGAATCAAATATGAATAACCCATACATCATATTTAAAACATTTTTAAACAATTTGTCTACGATTTCAATGAATAACTCGTAAAATACAACTAGAACTGGTTAAGTTATTTCTAGGTTGATTTTTCTATTTATGTTATCTATTTTTCTGTGTTTTTTAATAGTTATGTGTTATGTAGGGTTTGTTTTTTCCCTCTTTATTCTATTTAGTGTGTCGTTATCTTGTATATATATAAACATATATATAAGAATCAAATATGAATAACCCATACGTCATATTTAAAACATTTTTAAATAATTTGTCTACGATTTCAATGAATAACTCGTAAAATACAACTAGAACTGGTTAAGTTATTTCTAGGTTGATTTTTCTATTTATGTTATCTTTTTCTGTGTTTTTTAATAGTTACGTGTTATGTAGGGTTTGTTTTTTCCCTCTTTATTCTATTTAGTGTGTCGTTATCTTGTATATATATAAACATATATATAAGAATCAAATATGAATAACCCATACGTCATATTTAAAACATTTTTAAACAATTTGTCTATGATTTCAATGAATAACTCGTAAAATACAACAAGAACTGGTTAAGTTATTTCTAGGTTGATTTTTCTATTTATGTTATCTATTTTTCTGTTTTTTAATAGTTATGTGTTATGTAGGGTTTGTTTTTTCCCTCTTTATTCTATTTAGTGTGTCGTTATCTTGTATATATATAAACATATATATAAGAATCAAATATGAATAACCCATACGTCATATTTAAAACATTTTTAAATAATTTGTCTACGATTTCAATGAATAACTCGTAAAATACAACTAGAACTGGTTAAGTTATTTCTAGGTTGATTTTTCTATTTATGTTATCTCTTTTTCTGTGTTTTTAATAGTTATGTGTTATGTAGGGTTTGTTTTTTCCCTTTTTATTCTATTTAGTGTGTCGTTATCTTGTATATATATAAACATATATAAAGAATCAAATATGAATAACCCATATATCATATTTAAAAATTTTTAAACAATTTGTCTATGATTTCAATGAATAACTCGTAAAATACAACTAGAACTGGTTAAGTTATTTCTAGGATGATTTTTCTATTTATGTTATCTCTTTTTCTGTAATTTTTAATAGTTACGTGTTATGTAGGGTTTGTTTTTTCCCTCTTTATTCTATTTAGTGTGTCGTTATCTTGTATATATATATATAAAATATATATAAGAATCAAATAAGAATAACCCATACATCATATTTAAAACATTTTTAAACAATTTGTCTACGATTTCAATGAATAACTCGTAAAATACAACTAGAACTGGTTAAGTTATTTCTAGGATGATTTTTCTATTTATGTTATCTCTTTTTCTGTGTTTTTAATAGTTATGTGTTATGTAGGGTTTGTTTTTTCCCTCTTTATTCTATTTAGTGTGTCGTTATCTTGTATATATATAAACATATATATAAGAATCAAATATGAATAACCCATACGTCATATTTAAAACATTTTTAAACAATTTGTCTACGATTTCAATGAATAACTCGTAAAATACAACTAGAACTGGTTAAGTTATTTTTAGGATGATTTTTCTATTTATGTTATCTCTTTTTCTGTGTTTTTTAATAGTTATGTGTTATGTAGGGTTTGTTTTTTCCCTCTTTATTCTATTTAGTGTGTCGTTATCTTGTATATATATAAACATATATATAAGAATCAAATATGAATAACCCATACGTCATATTTAAAACATTTTTAAATAATTTGTCTACGATTTCAATGAATAACTCGTAAAATACAACTAGAACTGGTTAAGTTATTTCTAGGTTGATTTTTCTATTTATGTTATCTCTTTTTCTGTGTTTTTTAATAGTTATGTGTTATGTAGGGTTTGTTTTTTCCCTTTTTATTCTATTTAGTGTGTCGTTATCTTGTATATATATAAACATATATATAAGAATCAAATATGAATAACCCATACGTCATATTTAAAACATTTTTAAATAATTTGTCTACGATTTCAATGAATAACTCGTAAAATACAACTAGAACTGGTTAAGTTATTTCTAGGTTGATTTTTCTATTTATGTTATCTCTTTTTCTGTGTTTTTTAATAGTTATGTGTTATGTAGGGTTTGTTTTTCCCCTTTTATTCTATTTAGTGTGTCGTTATCTTGTATATATATAAACATATATAAAAGAATCAAATAAGAATAACCCATATATCATATTTAAAACATTTTTAAACAATTTGTCTATGATTTCAATGAATAACTCGTAAAATACAACTAGAACTAGTTAAGTTATTTCTAGGATGATTTTTCTATTTATGTTATCTCTTTTTCTGTAATTTTTAATAGTTACGTGTTATGTAGGGTTTGTTTTTTCCCTCTTTATTCTATTTAGTGTGTCGTTATCTTGTATATATATATAAAACATATATATAAGAATCAAATAAGAATAACCCATACATCATATTTAAAACATTTTTAAACAATTTGTCTACGATTTCAATGAATAACTCGTAAAATACAACTAGAACTGGTTAAGTTATTTCTAGGATGATTTTTCTATTTATGTTATCTCTTTTTCTGTAATTTTTAATAGTTATGTGTTATGTAGGGTTTGTTTTTTCCCTCTTTATTCTATTTAGTGTGTCGTTATCTTGTATATATATAAACATATATATAAGAATCAAATATGAATAACCCATACGTCATATTTAAAACATTTTTAAACAATTTGTCTACGATTTCAATGAATAACTCGTAAAATACAACTAGAACTGGTTAAGTTATTTTTAGGATGATTTTTCTATTTATGTTATCTCTTTTTCTGTGTTTTTAATAGTTATGTGTTATGTAGGGTTTGTTTTTTCCCTCTTTATTCTATTTAGTGTGTCGTTATCTTGTATATATATAAACATATATATAAGAATCAAATATGAATAACCCATACGTCATATTTAAAACATTTTTAAATAATTTGTCTACGATTTCAATGAATAACTCGTAAAATACAACTAGAACTGGTTAAGTTATTTTTAGGATGATTTTTCTATTTATGTTATCTCTTTTTCTGTGTTTTTTAATAGTTATGTGTTATGTAGGGTTTGTTTTTTCCCTTTTTATTCTATTTAGTGTGTCGTTATCTTGTATATATATAAACATATATATAAGAATCAAATATGAATAACCCATACGTCATATTTAAAACATTTTTAAATAATTTGTCTACGATTTCAATGAATAACTCGTAAAATACAACTAGAACTGGTTAAGTTATTTCTAGGTTGATTTTTCTATTTATGTTATCTATTTTTCTGTGTTTTTTAATAGTTACGTGTTATGTAGGGTTTGTTTTTTCCCTCTTTATTCTATTTAGTGTGTCGTTATCTTGTATATATATAAACATATATATAAGAATCAAATATGAATAACCCATACGTCATATTTAAAACATTTTTAAATAATTTGTCTACGATTTCAATGAATAACTCGTAAAATACAACTAGAACTGGTTAAGTTATTTCTAGGTTGATTTTTCTATTTATGTTATCTCTTTTTCTGTGTTTTTTAATAGTTATGTGTTATGTAGGGTTTGTTTTTTCCCTTTTATTCTATTTAGTGTGTCGTTATCTTGTATATATATAAACATATATAAAAGAATCAAATAGAATAACCCATACATCATATTTAAAACATTTTTAAACAATTTGTCTACGATTTCAATGAATAACTCGTAAAATACAACTAGAACTGGTTAAGTTATTTCTAGGATGATTTTTCTATTTATGTTATCTCTTTTTCTGTAATTTTTAATAGTTACGTGTTATGTAGGGTTTGTTTTTTTCCCTTTTATTCTATTTAGTGTGTCGTTATCTTGTATATATATAAACATATATATAAGAATCAAATATGAATAACCCATACGTCATATTTAAAACATTTTTAAATAATTTGTCTACGATTTCAATGAATAACTCGTAAAATACAACTAGAACTGGTTAAGTTATTTCTAGGATGATTTTTCTATTTATGTTATCTCTTTTTCTGTGTTTTTTAATAGTTACGTGTTATGTAGGGTTTGTTTTTTCCCTCTTTATTCTATTTAGTGTGTCGTTATCTTGTATATATATAAACATATATATAAGAATCAAATATGAATAACCCATACGTCATATTTAAAACATTTTTAAATAATTTGTCTACGATTTCAATGAATAACTCGTAAAATACAACTAGAACTGGTTAAGTTATTTCTAGGTTGATTTTTCTATTTATGTTATCTCTTTTTCTGTGTTTTTTAATAGTTATGTGTTATGTAGGGTTTGTTTTTTCCCTTTTTATTCTATTTAGTGTGTCGTTATCTTGTATATATATAAACATATATATAAGAATCAAATATGAATAACCCATACGTCATATTTAAAACATTTTTAAACAATTTGTCTACGATTTCAATGAATAACTCGTAAAATACAACTAGAACTGGTTAAGTTATTTCTAGGATGATTTTTCTATTTATGTTATCTCTTTTTCTGTGTTTTTTAATAGTTACGTGTTATGTAGGGTTTGTTTTTTCCCTTTTTATTCTATTTAGTGTGTCGTTATCTTGTATATATATAAACATATATATAAGAATCAAATATGAATAACCCATACGTCATATTTAAAACATTTTTAAATAATTTGTCTACGATTTCAATGAATAACTCGTAAAATACAACTAGAACTGGTTAAGTTATTTCTAGGATGATTTTTCTATTTATGTTATCTCTTTTTCTGTGTTTTTTAATAGTTACGTGTTATGTAGGGTTTGTTTTTTCCCTCTTTATTCTATTTAGTGTGTCGTTATCTTGTATATATATAAACATATATATAAGAATCAAATATGAATAACCCATACATCATATTTAAAACATTTTTAAACAATTTGTCTACGATTTCAATGAATAACTCGTAAAATACAACTAGAACTGGTTAAGTTATTTCTAGGTTGATTTTTCTATTTATGTTATCTATTTTTCTGTGTTTTTTAATAGTTATGTGTTATGTAGGGTTTGTTTTTTCCTTCTTTATTCTATTTAGTGTGTCGTTATCTTGTATATATATAAACATATATATAAGAATCAAATATGAATAACCCATACATCATATTTAAAACATTTTTAAATAATTTGTCTACGATTTCAATGAATAACTCGTAAAATACAACTAGAACTGGTTAAGTTATTTCTAGGTTGATTTTTCTATTTATGTTATCTATTTTTCTGTGTTTTTTAATAGTTACGTGTTATGTAGGGTTTGTTTTTTCCCTCTTTATTCTATTTAGTGTGTCGTTATCTTGTATATATATAAACATATATATAAGAATCAAATATGAATAACCCATACGTCATATTTAAAACATTTTTAAACAATTTGTCTACGATTTCAATGAATAACTCGTAAAATACAACTAGAACTGGTTAAGTTATTTCTAGGTTGATTTTTCTATTTATGTTATCTATTTTTCTGTGTTTTTTAATAGTTATGTGTTATGTAGGGTTTGTTTTTTCCTCTTTATTCTATTTAGTGTGTCGTTATCTTGTATATATATAAACATATATATAAGAATCAAATATGAATAACCCATACGTCATATTTAAGACATTTTTAAATAATTTGTCTACGATTTCAATGAATAACTCGTAAAATACAACAAGAACTGGTTATGTTATTTCTAGGTTGATTTTTCTATTTATGTTATCTCTTTATTCTATTTAGTGTGTCGTTATCTTGTATATATATAAACATATATAAAAGAATCAAATAAGAATAACCCATATATCATATTTAAAATATTTTTAAACAATTTGTCTATGATTTCAATGAATAACTCGTAAAATACAACTAGAACTAGTTAAGTTATTTCTAGGATGATTTTTCTATTTATGTTATCTCTTTTTCTGTAATTTTTAATAGTTACGTGTTATGTAGGGTTTGTTTTTTTCCCTCTTTATTCTATTTAGTTTGTCGTAATCTTGTATATATATATAAAAATATATATAAGCATCAAATAAGAATAACCCATACATCATATTTAAAACATTTTTAAACAATTTGTCTACGATTTCAATGAATAACTCGTAAAATACAACTAGAACTGGTTAAGTTATTTCTAGGATGATTTTTCTATTTATGTTATCTCTTTTTCTGTGTTTTTTAATAGTTATGTGTTATGTAGGGTTTGTTTTTTCCCTCTTTATTCTATTTAGTGTGTCGTTATCTTGTATATATATATAAACATATATATAAGAATCAAATATGAATAACCCATACGTCATATTTAAAACATTTTTAAACAATTTGTCTACGATTTCAATGAATAACTCGTAAAATACAACTAGAACTGGTTAAGTTATTTTAGGATGATTTTTCTATTTATGTTATCTCTTTTTCTGTGTTTTTTAATAGTTATGTGTTATGTAGGGTTTGTTTTTTCCCTCTTTATTCTATTTAGTGTGTCGTTATCTTGTATATATATAAACATATATATAAGAATCAAATATGAATAACCCATACGTCATATTTAAAACATTTTTAAATAATTTGTCTACGATTTCAATGAATAACTCGTAAAATACAACTAGAACTGGTTAAGTTATTTCTAGGATGATTTTTCTATTTATGTTATCTCTTTTTCTGTGTTTTTTAATAGTTATGTGTTATGTAGGGTTTGTTTTTTCCCTTTTTATTCTATTTAGTGTGTCGTTATCTTGTATATATATAAACATATATATAAGAATCAAATATGAATAACCCATACGTCATATTTAAGACATTTTTAAATAATTTGTCTACGATTTCAATGAATAACTCGTAAAATACAACTAGAACTGGTTAGTTATTTCTAGGTTGATTTTTCTATTTATGTTATCTCTTTTTCTGTGTTTTTTAATAGTTATGTGTTATGTAGGGTTTGTTTTTTCCCTTTTTATTCTATTTAGTGTGTCGTTATCTTGTATATATATAAACATATATAAAGAATCAAATAAGAATAACCCATATATCATATTTAAAACATTTTTAAACAATTTGTCTATGATTTCAATGAATAACTCGTAAAATACAACTAGAACTAGTTAAGTTATTTCTAGGATGATTTTTCTATTTATGTTATCTCTTTTTCTGTAATTTTTAATAGTTACGTGTTATGTAGGGTTTGTTTTTTTCCCTCTTTATTCTATTTAGTTTGTCGTAATCTTGTATATATATATATATAAAAACATATATGTAAGTATCAAATAAGAATAACCCATACATCATATTTAAAACATTTTTAAACAATTTGTCTACGATTTCAATGAATAACTCGTAAAATACAACTAGAACTGGTTAAGTTATTTCTAGGATGATTTTTCTATTTCTGTTATCTCTTTTTCTGTAATTTTTAATAGTTATGTGTTATGTAGGGTTTGTTTTTTCCCTCTTTATTCTATTTAGTGTGTCGTTATCTTGTATATATATATAAACATATATATAAGAATCAAATATGAATAACCCATACGTCATATTTAAAACATTTTTAAACAATTTGTCTACGATTTCAATGAATAACTCGTAAAATACAACTAGAACTGGTTAAGTTATTTTAGGATGATTTTTCTATTTATGTTATCTCTTTTTCTGTGTTTTTTAATAGTTATGTGTTATGTAGGGTTTGTTTTTTCCCTCTTTATTCTATTTAGTGTGTCGTTATCTTGTATATATATAAACATATATATAAGAATCAAATATGAATAACCCATACGTCATATTTAAAACATTTTTAAATAATTTGTCTACGATTTCAATGAATAACTCGTAAAATACAACTAGAACTGGTTAAGTTATTTTTAGGATGATTTTTCTATTTATGTTATCTCTTTTTCTGTGTTTTTTAATAGTTATGTGTTATGTAGGGTTTGTTTTTTCCCTTTTTATTCTATTTAGTGTGTCGTTATCTTGTATATATATAAACATATATATAAGAATCAAATATGAATAACCCATACGTCATATTTAAGACATTTTTAAATAATTTGTCTACGATTTCAATGAATAACTCGTAAAATACAACAAGAACTGGTTATGTTATTTCTAGGTTGATTTTTCTATTTATGTTATCTCTTTTTCTGTGTTTTTTAATAGTTATGTGTTATGTAGGGTTTGTTTTTTCCCTTTTTATTCTATTTAGTGTGTCGTTATCTTGTATATATATAAACATATATAAAAGAATCAAATAAGAATAACCCATATATCATATTTAAAATATTTTTAAACAATTTGTCTATGATTTCAATGAATAACTCGTAAAATACAACTAGAACTAGTCAAGTTATTTCTAGGATGATTTTTCTATTTATGTTATCTCTTTTTCTGTAATTTTTAATAGTTACGTGTTATGTAGGGTTTGTTTTTTCCCTCTTTATTCTATTTAGTTTGTCGTAATCTTGTATATATATATATATAAAACATATATATAAGTATCAAATAAGAATAACCCATACATCATATTTAAAACATTTTTAAACAATTTGTCTACGATTTCAATGAATAACTCGTAAAATACAACTAGAACTGGTTAAGTTATTTCTAGGATGATTTTTCTATTTATGTTATCTCTTTTTCTGTAATTTTTAATAGTTATGTGTTATGTAGGGTTTGTTTTTTCCCTCTTTATTCTATTTAGTGTGTCGTTATCTTGTATATATATATAAACATATATATAAGAATCAAATATGAATAACCCATACGTCATATTTAAAACATTTTTAAACAATTTTTCTACGATTTCAATGAATAACTCGTAAAATACAACTAGAACTGGTTAAGTTATTTTTAGGATGATTTTTCTATTTATCTTATCTCTTTTTCTATGTTTTTTAATAGTTATGTGTTATGTAGGGTTTGTTTTTTCCCTCTTTATTCTATTTAGTGTGTCGTTATCTTGTATATATATAAACATATATATAAGAATCAAATATGAATAACCCATACGTCATATTTAAAACATTTTTAAATAATTTGTCTACGATTTCAATGAATAACTCGTAAAATACAACTAGAACTGGTTAAGTTATTTTTAGGATGATTTTTCTATTTATGTTATCTCTTTTTCTGTGTTTTTTAATAGTTATGTGTTATGTAGGGTTTGTTTTTTCCCTTTTTATTCTATTTAGTGTGTCGTTATCTTGTATATATATAAACATATATATAAGAATCAAATATGAATAACCCATACGTCATATTTAAAACATTTTTAAATAATTTGTCTACGATTTCAATGAATAACTCGTAAAATACAACTAGAACTGGTTAAGTTATTTCTAGGTTGATTTTTCTATTTATGTTATCTATTTTTCTGTGTTTTTTAATAGTTACGTGTTATGTAGGGTTTGTTTTTTCCCTCTTTATTCTATTTAGTGTGTCGTTATCTTGAATATATATATAAACATATATATAAGAATCAAATATGAATAACCCATACGTCATATTTAAAACATTTTTAAATAATTTGTCTACGATTTCAATGAATAACTCGTAAAATACAACTAGAACTGGTTAAGTTATTTCTAGGTGATTTTTCTATTTATGTTATCTCTTTTTCTGTGTTTTTAATAGTTATGTGTTATGTAGGGTTTGTTTTTTCCCTTTTTATTCTATTTAGTGTGTCGTTATCTTGTATATATATAAACATATATATAAGAATCAAATATGAATAACCCATACATCATATTTAAACATTTTTAAACAATTTGTCTATGATTTCAATGAATAACTCGTAAAATACAACTAGAACTGGTTAAGTTATTTCTAGGATGATTTTCTATTTATGTTATCTCTTTTTCTGTATTTTTAATAGTTACGTGTTATGTAGGGTTTGTTTTTTCCCTTTTTATTCTATTTAGTGTGTCGTTATCTTGTATATATATAAACATATATATAAGAATCAAATATGAATAACCCATACGTCATATTTAAAACATTTTTAAATAATTTGTCTACGATTTCAATGAATAACTCGTAAAATACAACTAGAACTAGTTAAGTTATTTTTAGGATGATTTTTCTATTTATGTTATCTCTTTTTCTGTGTTTTTTAATAGTTATGTGTTATGTAGGGTTTGTTTTTCCCTCTTTATTCTATTTAGTGTGTCGTTATCTTGTATATATATATAAACATATATATAAGAATCAAATATGAATAACCCATACGTCATATTTAAAACATTTTTAAACAATTTGTCTATGATTTCAATGAATAACTCGTAAAATACAACTAGAACTGGTTAAGTTATTTCTAGGTTGATTTTTCTATTTATGTTATCTATTTTTCTGTGTTTTTTAATAGTTATGTGTTATGTAGGGTTTGTTTTTTCCTTCTTTATTCTATTTAGTGTGTCGTTATCTTGTATATATATAAACATATATATAAGAATCAAATATGAATAACCCATACGTCATATTTAAAACATTTTTAAATAATTTGTCTACGATTTCAATGAATAACTCGTAAAATACAACTAGAACTGGTTAAGTTATTTCTAGGTTGATTTTTCTATTTATGTTATCTCTTTTTCTGTGTTTTTTAATAGTTACGTGTTATGTAGGGTTTGTTTTTTCCCTCTTTATTCTATTTAGTGTGTCGTTATCTTGTATATATATAAACATATATATAAGAATCAAATAAGAATAACCCATACATCATATTTAAAACATTTTTAAACAATTTGTCTATGATTTCAATGAATAACTCGTAAAATACAACTAGAACTGGTTAAGTTATTTCTAGGTTGATTTTTCTATTTATGTTATCTATTTTTCTGTGTTTTTTAATAGTTATGTGTTATGTAGGGTTTGTTTTTTCCTTCTTTATTCTATTTAGTGTGTCGTTATCTTGTATATATATAAACATATATATAAGAATCAAATATGAATAACCCATACGTCATATTTAAGACATTTTTAAATAATTTGTCTACGATTTCAATGAATAACTCGTAAAATACAACAAGAACTGGTTATGTTATTTCTAGGTTGATTTTTCTATTTATGTTATCTCTTTTTCTGTGTTCTTTAATAGTTATGTGTTATGTAGGGTTTGTTTTTTCCCTTTTTATTCTATTTAGTGTGTCGTTATCTTGTATATATATAAACATATATAAAGAATCAAATAAGAATAACCCATATATCATATTTAAAATATTTTTAAACAATTTGTCTATGATTTCAATGAATAACTCGTAAAATACAACTAGAACTAGTTAAGTTATTTCTAGGATGATTTTTCTATTTATGTTATCTCTTTTTCTGTAATTTTTAATAGTTACGTGTTATGTAGGGTTTGTTTTTTCCCTCTTTATTCTATTTAGTTGTCGTAATCTTGTATATATATATATATAAAAACATATATATAAGAATCAAATAGAATAACCCATACATCATATTTAAAACATTTTTAAACAATTTGTCTACGATTTCAATGAATAACTCGTAAAATACAACTAGAACTGGTTAAGTTATTTCTAGGATGATTTTCTATTTATGTTATCTCTTTTTCTGTAATTTTTAATAGTTATGTGTTATGTAGGGTTTGTTTTTTCCCTCTTTATTCTATTTAGTGTGTCGTTATCTTGTATATATATAAACATATATATAAGAATCAAATATGAATAACCCATACGTCATATTTAAAACATTTTTAAACAATTTTTCTACGATTTCAATGAATAACTCGTAAAATACAACTAGAACTGGTTAAGTTATTTTAGGATGATTTTTCTATTTATGTTATCTCTTTTTCTGTGTTTTTTAATAGTTATGTGTTATGTAGGGTTTGTTTTTTCCCTCTTTATTCTATTTAGTGTGTCGTTATCTTGTATATATATAAACATATATATAAGAATCAAATATGAATAACCCATACGTCATATTTAAAACATTTTTAAATAATTTGTCTACGATTTCAATGAATAACTCGTAAAATACAACTAGAACTAGTTAAGTTATTTTTAGGATGATTTTTCTATTTATGGTATCTCTTTTTCTGTGTTTTTTAATAGTTATGTGTTATGTAGGGTTTGTTTTTTCCCTTTTTATTCTATTTAGTGTGTCGTTATCTTGTATATATATAAACATATATATAAGAATCAAATATGAATAACCCATACGTCATATTTAAAACATTTTTAAATAATTTGTCTACGATTTCAATGAATAACTCGTAAAATACAACTAGAACTGGTTAAGTTATTTCTAGGTTGATTTTTCTATTTATGTTATCTATTTTTCTGTGTTTTTTAATAGTTACGTGTTATGTAGGGTTTGTTTTTTCCCTCTTTATTCTATTTAGTGTGTCGTTATCTTGTATATATATATAAACATATATATAAGAATCAAATATGAATAACCCATACGTCATATTTAAAACATTTTTAAATAATTTGTCTACGATTTCAATGAATAACTCGTAAAATACAACTAGAACTGGTTAAGTTATTTCTAGGTTGATTTTTCTATTTATGTTATCTCTTTTTCTGTTTTTTAATAGTTATGTGTTATGTAGGGTTTGTTTTTTCCCTCTTTATTCTATTTAGTGTGTCGTTATCTTGTATATATATAAACATATATATAAGAATCAAATATGAATAACCCATACGTCATATTTAAAACATTTTTAAATAATTTGTCTACGATTTCAATGAATAACTCGTAAAATACAACTAGAACTGGTTAAGTTATTTCTAGGTTGATTTTTCTATTTATGTTATCTCTTTTTCTGTGTTTTTTAATAGTTATGTGTTATGTAGGGTTTTTTTTTCCCTTTTTATTCTATTTAGTGTGTCGTTATCTTGTATATATATAAACATATATATAAGAATCAAATATGAATAACCCATACGTCATATTTAAAACATTTTTAAATAATTTGTCTACGATTTCAATGAATAACTCGTAAAATACAACTAGAACTGGTTAAGTTATTTCTAGGATGATTTTTCTATTTATGTTATCTCTTTTTCTGTGTTTTTAATAGTTACGTGTTATGTAGGGTTTGTTTTTCCCTCTTTATTCTATTTAGTGTGTCGTTATCTTGTATATATATAAACATATATATAAGAATCAAATATGAATAACCCATACGTCATATTTAAACATTTTTAAACAATTTGTCTATGATTTCAATGAATAACTCGTAAAATACAACTAGAACTGGTTAAGTTATTTCTAGGTTGATTTTTCTATTTATGTTATCTCTTTTTCTGTGTTTTTTAATAGTTATGTGTTATGTAGGTTTGTTGTTTTTCCTTCTTTATTCTATTTAGTGTGTCGTTATCTTGTATATATATAAACATATATAAGAATCAAATATGAATAACCCATACGTCATATTTAAAACATTTTTAAATAATTTGTCTACGATTTCAATGAATAACTCGTAAAATACAACTAGAACTGGTTAAGTTATTTCTAGGTTGATTTTTCTATTTATGTTATCTCTTTTTCTGTGTTTTTAATAGTTATGTGTTATGTAGGGTTTGTTTTTTTCCCTCTTTATTCTATTTAGTGTGTCGTTATCTTGTATATATATAAACATATATATAAGAATCAAATATGAATAACCCATACATCATATTTAAAACTTTTTAAAATAATTTGTCTACGATTTCAATGAATAACTCGTAAAATACAACTAGAACTGGTTAAGTTATTTCTAGGTTGATTTTTCTATTTATGTTATCTATTTTTCTGTGTTTTTTAATAGTTACGTGTTATGTAGGGTTTGTTTTTTCCCTCTTTATTCTATTTAGTGTGTCGTTATCTTGTATATATATAAACATATATATTTGAATCAAATAAAATAACCCATACATCATATTTAAAACATTTTTAAACAATTTGTCTATGATTTCAATGAATAACTCGTAAAATACAACTAGAACTGGTTAAGTTATTTCTAGGTTGATTTTTCTATTTATGTTATCTATTTTTCTGTTTTTTTAATAGTTATGTGTTATGTAGGGTTTGTTTTTTCCTTCTTTATTCTATTTAGTGTGTCGTTATCTTGTATATATATAAACATATATATAAGAATCAAATATGAATAACCCATACGTCATATTTAAAACATTTTTAAATAATTTGTCTACGATTTCAATGAATAACTCGTAAAATACAACTAGAACTAGTTAAGTTATTTCTAGGATGATTTTTCTATTTATGTTATCTCTTTTTCTGTTTTTTTAATAGTTACGTGTTATGTAGGGTTTGTTTTTTCCCTCTTTATTCTATTTAGTGTGTCGTTATCTTGTATATATATATAACATATATATAAGAATCAAATTAGAATAACCCATACATCATATTTAAAACATTTTTAAACAATTTGTCTACGATTTCAATGAATAACTCGTAAAATACAACTAGAACTGGTTAAGTTATTTCTAGGATGATTTTTCTATTTATGTTATCTCTTTTTCTGTTTTTTTTAATAGTTATGTGTTATGTAGGGTTTGTTTTTTCCCTCTTTATTCTATTTAGTGTGTCGTTATCTTGTATATATATAAACATATATATAAGAATCAAATATGAATAACCCATACGTCATATTAAAACATTTTTAAACAATTTGTCTACGATTTCAATGAATAACTCGTAAAATACAACTAGAACTGGTTAAGTTATTTCTAGGATGATTTTTCTATTTATGTTATCTCTTTTTCTGTGTTTTTTAATAGTTATGTGTTATGTAGGGTTTGTTTTTTCCCTCTTTATTCTATTTAGTGTGTCGTTATCTTGTATATATATAAACATATATATAAGAATCAAATATGAATAACCCATACGTCATATTTAAAACATTTTTAAATAATTTGTCTACGATTTCAATGAATAACTCGTAAAATACAACTAGAACTAGTTAAGTTATTTTTAGGATGATTTTTCTATTTATGTTATCTCTTTTTCTGTGTTTTTTAATAGTTATGTGTTATGTAGGGTTTGGTTTTTCCCTCTTTATTCTATTTAGTGTGTCGTTATCTTGTATATATATAAACATATATATAAGAATCAAATATGAATAACCCATACATCATATTTAAAACATTTTTAAACAATTTGTCTACGATTTCAATGAATAACTCGTAAAATACAACTAGAACTGGTTAAGTTATTTCTAGGTTGATTTTTCTATTTATGTTATCTATTTTTCTGTGTTTTTTGATAGTTATGTGTTATGTAGGGTTTGTTTTTTCCTTCTTTATTCTATTTAGTGTGTCCTTATCTTGTATATATATAAACATATATATAAGAATCAAATATGAATAACCCATACATCATATTTAAACATTTTAAATAATTTGTCTACGATTTCAATGAATAACTCGTAAAATACAACTAGAACTGGTTAAGTTATTTCTAGGTTGATTTTTCTATTTATATTATCTATTTTTCTGTGTTTTTTAATAGTTACGTGTTATGTAGGGTTTGTTTTTTCCCTCTTTATTCTATTTAGTGTGTCGTTATCTTGTATATATATAACATATATATAAGAATCAAATATGAATAACCCATACGTCATATTTAAAACATTTTTAAACAATTTGTCTACGATTTCAATGAATAACTCGTAAAATACAACTAGAACTGGTTAAGTTATTTCTAGGTTGATTTTTCTATTTATGTTATCTATTTTCTGTGTTTTTTAATAGTTATGTGTTATGTAGGGTTTGTTTTTTCCTTCTTTATTCTATTTAGTGTGTCGTTATCTTGTATATATATAAACATATATATAAGAATCAAATATGAATAACCCATACGTCATATTTAAGATATTTTTAAATAATTTGTCTACGATTTCAATGAATAACTCGTAAAATACAACAAGAACTGGTTATGTTATTTCTAGGTTGATTTTTCTATTTATGTTATCTCTTTTTCTGTGTTCTTTAATAGTTATGTGTTATGTAGGGTTTGATTTTTCCCTTTTTATTCTATTTAGTGTGTCGTTATCTTGTATATATATAAACATATATAAAAGAATCAAATAAGAATAACCCATATATCATATTTAAAATATTTTTAAACAATTTGTCTATGATTTCAATGAATAACTCAAAAAATACAATTAGAACTAGTCAAGTTATTTCTAGGATGATTTTTCTATTTATGTTATCTCTTTTTCTGTAATTTTTAATAGTTACGTGTTATGTAGGGTTTGTTTTTTTCCCTCTTTATTCTATTTAGTTTGTCGTAATCTTGTATATATATATATATAAAAACATATATGTAAGTATCAAATAAGAATAACCCATACATCATATTTAAAACATTTTTAAACAATTTGTCTACGATTTCAATGAATAACTCGTAAAATACAACTAGAACTGGTTAAGTTATTTCTAGGATGAATTTTCTATTTCTGTTATCTCTTTTTCTGTAATTTTTAATAGTTATGTGTTATGTAGGGTTGTTTTTCCCTCTTTATTCTATTTAGTGTGTCGTTATCTTGTATATATATATAAACATATATATAAGAATCAAATATGAATAACCCATCGTCATATTTAAAACATTTTTAAACAATTT
>NW_026113147.1:0-38715 GCF_024323335.1 Lathyrus oleraceus | reverse complement strand
AGTAATGCTCACGAGGACTCCCATTCACCTTTTTACTTCTAACGGAATGGGAAGTAATACCCCTTTCGATTCAATGCCAAGATTAATTCTTCATAATTTTCTTAGTACAATGGTTGAATTTTGTCTTTTAGGACATGATGTGTGTTCCCTGGTTGGAAAATTTCTAGCAATCACCTCAGTTTTCACAGCATGTGAAGTCTATTCAAATCCCACAAAAAATAAGTGTAAAATTGACTGTTATGCCAATGAATTATTTGGATCTTGCATAAACCTCATCGAAAAGATCATCGAGTAATCCCAATGAGTGTTATTTAATTTGATAACTAGATCTAGATCTACAAAATTATAGAGATCTACTTATCAAATTAACCAATAGTCACTGCAGTTACTCGATGATCTTTGTGAAAGGTAGTTATGTAAGATCAATATAATGGATTGTCATAGCAATCAAGATGAACTTGTTACACTTGTTTGGAGGTATTCGAGTGGACTTCACATGCTTAAAATAATTTAGTGATTGCTAGAAATTCTTCCAACTAGCACACACACATCATATCCTAAGAGACAAACTCAAGAATTGTAACAAGAAAAAAATTAAACTCGGCATTGTAATTGAAATGGTATAAATTACCATTCTTATTGCCATTGTATATTTGATCTTGGACAAGACTCGAAGAGGGCTTGAGGGAGGAAAGAGAGGAGTTTGGATACTCTCTAGAGGTAGAATAATGTTGTTGCAATCTCAGACACTCATCATTGTCTACCATATGTAATCAAAGATATTAATTGGTCGATGAACAATTGATATCAATGCTTGATGAAAAATATTAGATAAGTGGCAGGGGAGTATCCAGATCCGGGAGAGGGGGGAGATTGAGAGAGAAAGATTGATGATATTTTTTACAAAAAGGGTTATTTAGGAATTGACAAAGCAAGAGTTTATAGTGACAAAGAGTCTAGAGAGAATTCCATATAATAATTTCAGTACTAGGGATTGTATCCTCTATATGCAGGAGTTCAGGAAAACATACAAATTCATTCAGAATGTAAGACTAACTATGATTACTTGATCAAAAATAGACGATCTTGATTAGATCAACATATACCCTTTAGATTAATGACATCATATTTTTAATTATACTTAAAAAAAAATCCTTCATCATGGTCTATTAATCAAGATCATACGAGGATATTGTTGCTTCTAGAAATCCAAAATGGTTATTAAGGAAATGATTGAATAACCTTATTATGACAACTGCTCACCTTTTTTTCATCTTCTCATCTTAGATTTATCATATTATGGGTGACGCGTGGCCTGTCTTCGAGAAGGGATAATAGTCAAAGGAAACTATTTTTTTTATATATAATTCATTGAATAAAAGTAAATGAAGATTTTATGGAAAAATGTGAAAATGTACCCCCACGCCCTATGTAACCTGATTTTCAAACCTCACAAGTGTTATCATCAAACAATACTCTTTTGGCATAAATGCCCTTTTGCCTCCTAAAATATTATGATTATGTGATTTTGGCCTGCACTTTTTTTTACGTAATTTGGCCACCACCTTTTTTGAGTGATTTAGGCCTCTTATTTTTTACTGTTTCTAGATGGTATCCGATATAAGAATTTTTTATATTGGGAACCGCATCCTATGTATGCAGGAGTTCATGCAGAAACACAAATGAAATAAGATCGTAAGAGAAATTAGATTATTCGCTTAAAGATAGACGAGCTTGATTTGATCCATAAAAAATGCACATTACTATGCTTATCCGTTTTAGGTGAAAGATATTTGATCTTGTGTCGAAAGATTGGTGCAAATACTTGAAAAAATTGATAAAAATGACATAATGATTGTTGCACTAATTTCAAAGCGTGTGTAAACACACTAAGCTTTAAGTTAGGATCGTCTCCAACAATTTAAGCAAACCAGATGCAAATGAGTGTAAATTGAAGAATCCTTTTTAGGATACTTTTAAATCCTCAATATAAATTGCATACTCATATTAAACACATCAACCCATGATATTTTTCGAGAATAAAGTTTTGTAATCTACTCTTGTGCATAAAAAAACATGAGAAATAATTTAGACATATTTTAATAGATATTTTCCTCATGAAACTCATAAATTTTGTGTTCTTTTCTGCGTGCAAAACATATATTTATAAAGAAATTCATGTCATTTGATGAAGAGAAACTACTCTTTGTAAATTTTAAAACGTCCATGTTATTTAAGGATTTTAGGAATTGTATGTTGATATTGTTATACAAATTAGGAGCCCTCTAGGTTATTAAAAGTTTTGTTTTTGGTGCAGTTGTTTTGGATAGATGAGTTTTACAAGAATGATTTATTTTTATTGAATTGTTGCGAGCCATTTTTTTAATTATATTTTTCTTAAATTTTGGGATAATTTGTGCGGGGATGAATATAAAAGACAAAAATATATAAAACATGACTAAAATATATAAATAAGTATATTTTATAAAAAGGAAACCAAACAACAACTAAAATGAAAAAGAAAAAACAATCAATATAGGACCATTTTAAAGCAAAACAAAATTGGAGAACCAAAACTTGAAAATGGATATATTACAAATAAAAAAATTAAAATCCTAAGGTGAATAAGCAGACAATTACGTATTCGAGTTCCGCCCTTCACATATTACAATGCCCACAAACTAAGTAATGTCACGAGGACTCCCATTCACCTTTTTACTTCTAACGGAATGGTAAGTAATACCCCTTTCGATTACAATGCCAAGATTAATTCTTCATAATTTCTTAGTAAAATTGTTGAATTTGTCTTTTAGGACATGATGTGTGTTCCCTGGTTGGAAAAATTTCTAGCAATCACTACAGTTTTCACAGCATGTGAAGTCTATTCAAATCCCACAAAAAAAGTGTAACAATTGACTGTTATGCCAATGAATTATTTGGATCTTGCATAAAACCTCATCGAAAAGATCATCGAGTAATCCCAATGAGTGTTATTTAATTTGATAACTAGATCTAGATCTACAAAATTATAGAGATCTACTTATCAAATTAACCAATAGTCACTGCAGTTACTCGATGATCTTTGTGAAAGGTAGTTATGTAAGATCAATATAATGGATTGTCATAGCAATCAAGGATGAACTTGTTACACTTGTTTTGGAGGTATTCGAGTGGACTTCACATGCTTAAAATAATTTAGTGATTGCTAGAAATTCTTCCAACTAGCACACACACATCATATCCTAAGAGACAAACTCAAGAATTGTAACAAGAAAAAAATTAAACTCGGCATTGTAATTGAAATGGGTATAAATTACCATTCTTATTGCCATTGTAGATATTTGATCTTGGACAAGACTCGAAGAGGGCTTGAGGGAGGAAAAGAGTGGAGTTTGGATACTCTCTAGAGGTAGAATAATGTTGTTGCAATCTCAGACACTCATCATTGTCTACCATATGTAATCAAAGATATTAATTGGTCGATGAACAATTGATATCAATGCTTGATGAAAATATTAGATAAGTGGCAGGGGAGTATCCAGATCCGGGAGAGGGGGAGATTGAGAGAGAAAGATTGATGATATTTTTTACAAAAGGGTTATTTAGGAATTGACAAAGCAAGAGTTTATATAGTGACAAAGAGTCTAGAGAGAATTCCATATAATAAATTTCAGTACTAGGGATTGTATCCTCTATATGCAGGAGTTCAGGAAAACATACAAATTCATTCAGAATGTAAGACTAACTATGATTACTTGATCAAAAATAGACGATCTTGATTAGATCAACATATACCCTTTTAGATTAATGACATCATATTTTTAATTATACTTAAAAAAAATCCTTCATCATGGTCTATTAATCAAGATCATACGATGGATATTGTTGCTTCTAGAAATCCAAAATGGTTATTAGGAAATGATTGAATAACCTTATTATGACAACTGCTCACCTTTTTTTCATCTTCTCATCTTAGATTTTATCATATTATGGGTGACGCGTGGCCTGTCTTCGAGAAGGGATATAGTCAAAGGAAACTATTTTTTTATATATAATTCATTGAATAAAAGTAAATGAAGATTTTATGGAAAAATGTGAAAATGTACCCCACACGCCCTATGTAACCTGATTTTCAAACCTCACAAGTGTTATCATCAAACAATACTCTTTTGGCATAAATGCCCTTTTGCCTCCTAAAATATTATGATTATGTGATTTTGGCCTGCACTTTTTTTACGTAATTTGGCCACCACCTTTTTTGAGTGAGTTAGGCCTCTTATTTTTTACTGTTTCTAGATGGTATCCGATATAAGAATTTTTATATTGGGAACCGCATCCTATGTATGCAGGAGTTCATGCAGAAACACAAATGAAATAAGATCGTAAGAGAAATTAGATTATTCGCTTAAAGATAGACGAGCTTGATTTGATCCATAAAAAATGCACATTACTATGCTTATCCGTTTTAGGTGAAAGATATTTGATCTTGTGTCGAAAGATTGGTGCAAATACTTGAAAAAAATTGATAAAAATGACATAATGATTGTTGCACTAATTTCAAAGCGTGTGTAAACACACTAAGCTTTAAGTTAGGATCGTCTCCAACAATTTAAGCAAACCAGATGCAAATGAGTGTAAATTGAAGAATCCTTTTTAGGATACTTTTAAATCCTCAATATAAATTGCATACTCATATTAAACACATCAACCCATGATATTTTTCGAGAATAAAGTTTTGTAATCTACTCTTGTGCATAAAAAACATGAGAAATAATTTAGACATATTTTAATAGATATTTTCCTCATGAAACTCATAAATTTTGTGTTCTTTTCTGCGTGCAAAACATATATATTTATAAAGAAATTCATGTCATTTGATGAAGAGAAACTACTCTTTGTAAATTTTAAAACGTCCATGTTATTTAAGGATTTTTAGGAATTGTATGTTGATATTGTTATACAAACTTAGGAGCCCTCTAGGTTATTAAAAGTTTTGTTTTTGGCATTTTTTGGATAGATGAGTTTTACAAGAATGATTTATTTTTATTGAATTGTTGCGAGCCATTTTTTAAATTATATTTTCTTAAATTTTGGGATAATTTGTGCGGGGATGAATATAAAAGACAAAAATATATAAAACATGACTAAAATATATAAATAAGTATATTTTATAAAAAGGAACCAAACAACAACTAAAATGAAAAAGAAAAAAACAATCAATAGGACCATTTTAAAGCAAAACAAAATTGGAGAACCAAAACTTGAAAATGGATATATTACAAATAAAAAAATTAAAATCCTAAGGTGAATAAGCAGACAATTACGTATTCGAGTTCCGCCCTTCACATATTACAATGCCCCTACAAACTAAGTAATGGTCACGAGACTCCCATTCACCTTTTTACTTCTAACGGAATGGTAAGTAATACCCCTTTCGATTACAATGCCAAGATTAATTCTTCATAATTTTCTTAGTAAAATTGTTGAATTTGTCTTTTAGGACATGATGTGTGTTCCCTGGTTGGAAAATTTCTAGCAATCACCTCAGTTTTCACAGCATGTGAAGTCTATTCAAATCCCACAAAAAATAAGTGTAACAATTGACTGTTATGCCAATGAATTATTTGGATCTTGCATAAAACCTCATCGAAAAGATCATCGAGTAATCCCAATGAGTGTTATTTAATTTGATAACTAGATCTAGATTCTACAAAATTATAGAGATCTACTTATCAAATTAACCAATAGTCACTGCAGTTACTCGATGATCTTTGTGAAAGGTAGTTATGTAAGATCAATATAATGGATTGTCATAGCAATCAAGGATGAACTTGTTACACTTTTTTTTGGAGGTATTCGAGTGGACTTCACATGCTTAAAATAATTTAGTGATTGCTAGAAATTCTTCCAACTAGCACACACACATCATATCCTAAGAGACAAACTCAAGAATTGTAACAAGAAAAAAAATAAACTCGCATTGTAATTGAAATGGGTATAAATTACCATTCTTATTGCCATTGTAGATATTTGATCTTGGACAAGACTCGAAGAGGGCTTGAGGGAGGAAAGAGAGGAGTTTGGATACTCTCTAGAGGTAGAATAATGTTGTTGCAATCTCAGACACTCATCATTGTCTACCATATGTAATCAAAGATATTAATTGGTCGATGAACAATTGATATCAATGCTTGATGAAAAAATATTAGATAAGTGGCAGGGGAGTATCCAGATCCGGGAGAGGGGGGAGATTGAGAGAGAAAGATTGATGATATTTTTTTACAAAAAGGGTTATTTAGGATTGACAAAGCAAGAGTTTATATAGTGACAAAGAGTCTAGAGAGAATTCCATATAATAAATTTCAGTACTAGGGATTGTATCCTCTATATGCAGGAGTTCAGGAAAACATACAAATTCATTCAGAATGTAAGACTAACTATGATTACTTGATCAAAAATAGACGATCTTGATTAGATCAACATATACCCTTTTAGATTAATGACATCATATTTTTAAATTATACTTAAAAAAATCCTTCATCATGGTCTATTAATCAAGATCATACGATGGATATTGTTGCTTCTAGAAATCCAAATGGTTATTAAGGAAATGATTGAATAACCTTATTATGACAACTGCTCACCTTTTTTTCATCTTCTCATCTTAGATTTTATCATATTATGGGTGACGCGTGGCCTGTCTTCGAGAAGGGATAATAGTCAAAGGAAACTAATTTTTTTATATAATTCATTGAATAAAAGTAAATGAAGATTTTATGGAAAAATGTGAAAATGTACCCCACACGCCCTATGTAACCTGATTTTCAAACCTCACAAGTGTTATCATCAAACAATACTCTTTTGGCATAAATGCCCTTTTGCCTCCTAAAATATTATGATTATGTGATTTTGGCCTGCACTTTTTTTACGTAATTGGCCACCACCTTTTTTGAGTGATTTAGGCCTCTTATTTTTTACTGTTTCTAGATGGTATCCGATATAAGAATTTTTTATATTGGGAACCGCATCCTATGTATGCAGGAGTTCATGCAGAAACACAAATGAAATAAGATCGTAAGAGAAATTAGATTATTCGCTTAAAGATAGACGAGCTTGATTTGATCCATAAAAAATGCACATTACTATGCTTATCCGTTTTAGGTGAAAGATATTTGATCTTGTGTCGAAAGATTGGTGCAAATACTTGAAAAAAATTGATAAAAATGACATAATGATTGTTGCACTAATTTCAAAGCGTGTGTAAACACACTAAGCTTTAAGTTAGGATCGTCTCCAACAATTTAAGCAAACCAGATGCAAATGAGTGTAAATTGAAGAATCCTTTTTAGGATACTTTTAAATCCTCAATATAAATTGCATACTCATATTAAACACATCAACCCATGATTTTTCGAGAATAAAGTTTTGTAATCTACTCTTGTGCATAAAAAACATGAGAAATAATTTAGACATATTTAATAGATATTTTCCTCATGAAACTCATAAATTTTGTGTTCTTTCTGCTGGCAAAACATATATTTTATAAAGAAATTCATGTCATTTGATGAAGAGAAACTACTCTTTGTAAATTTTAAAACGTCCATGTTATTTAAGGATTTTTAGGAATTGTATGTTGATATTGTTATACAAACTTAGGAGCCCTCTAGGTTATTAAAAGTTTTGTTTTTGGTGCAGTTGTTTTGGATAGATGAGTTTTACAAGAATGATTTATTTTTATTGAATTGTTGCGAGCCATTTTTTAAATTATATTTTCTTAAATTTTGGGATAATTTGTGCGGGGATGAATATAAAAGACAAAAATATATAAAACATGACTAAAATATATAAATAAATATATTTTATAAAAAGGAAACCAACAACAACTAAAATGAAAAAAAAAACAATCAATAGGACCATTTTAAAGCAAAACAAAATTGGAGAACCAAAACTTGAAAATGGATATATTACAAATAAAAAAATTAAAATCCTAAGGTGAATAAGCAGACAATTACGTATTCGAGTTCCGCCCTTCACATATTACAATGCCCCTACAAACTAAGTAATGCTCACGAGGACTCCCATTCACCTTTTACTTCTAACGGAATGGTAAGTAATACCCCTTTCGATTACAATGCCAAGATTAATTCTTCATAAATTTCTTAGTAAAATTGTTGAATTTGTCTTTTAGGACATGATGTGTGTTCCCTGGTTGGAAAAATTTCTAGCAATCACCTCAGTTTTCACAGCATGTGAAGTCTATTCAAATCCCACAAAAAATAAGTGTAACAATTGACTGTTATGCCAATGAATTATTTGGATCTTGCATAAAACCTCATCGAAAAGATCATCGAGTAATCCCAATGAGTGTTATTTAATTTGATAACTAGATCTAGATCTACAAAATTATAGAGATCTACTTATCAAATTAACCAATAGTCACTGCAGTTACTCGATGATCTTTGTGAAAGGTAGTTATGTAAGATCAATATAATGGATTGTCATAGCAATCAAGGATGAACTTGTTACACTTGTTTTTGGAGGTATTCGAGTGGACTTCACATGCTTAAAATAATTTAGTGATTGCTAGAAATTCTTCCAACTAGCACACACACATCATATCCTAAGAGACAAACTCAAGAATTGTAACAAGAAAAAAATTAAACTCGGCATTGTAATTGAAATGGGTATAAATTACCATTCTTATTGCCATTGTAGATATTTGATCTTGGACAAGACTCGAAGAGGGCTTGAGGGAGGAAAGAGAGGAGTTTGGATACTCTCTAGAGGTAGAATAATGTTGTTGCAATCTCAGACACTCATCATTGTCTACCATATGTAATCAAAGATATTAATTGGTCGATGAACAATTGATATCAATGCTTGATGAAAAATATTAGATAAGTGGCAGGGGAGTATCCAGATCCGGGAGGGGGGAGATTGAGAGAGAAAGATTGATGATATTTTTTACAAAAAGGGTTATTTAGGAATTGACAAAGCAAGAGTTTATATAGTGACAAAGAGTCTAGAGAGAAT
The DNA here is from genome assembly GCF_024323335.1 of Lathyrus oleraceus. NCBI lineage: Eukaryota > Viridiplantae > Streptophyta > Magnoliopsida > Fabales > Fabaceae > Lathyrus > Lathyrus oleraceus. The sequence goes on along the minus strand of NW_026113147.1, from coordinate 29,682 downwards.
TCCATATAATAAATTTCAGTACTAGGGATTGTATCCTCTATATGCAGGAGTTCAGGAAACATACAAATTCATTCAGAATGTAAGACTAACTATGATTACTTGATCAAAAATAGACGATCTTGATTAGATCAACATATACCCTTTTAGATTAATGACATCATATTTTTAAATTATACTTAAAAAAAATCCTTCATCATGGTCTATTAATCAAGATCATACGATGGATATTGTTGCTTCTAGAAATCCAAAATGGTTATTAAGGAAATGATTGAATAACCTTATTATGACAACTGCTCACCTTTTTTCATCTTCTCATCTTAGATTTTATCATATTATGGGTGACGCGTGGCCTGTCTTCGAGAAGGGATAATAGTCAAAGGAAACTAATTTTTTATATATAATTCATTGAATAAAAGTAAATGAAGATTTTATGGAAAAATGTGAAAATGTACCCCACACGCCCTATGTAACCTGATTTTCAAACCTCACAAGTGTTATGATCAAACAATACTCTTTTGGCATAAATGCCCTTTTGCCTCCTAAAATATTATGATTATGTGATTTTGGCCTGCACTTTTTTTACGTAATTTGGCCACCACCTTTTTTGAGTGATTTAGGCCTCTTATTTTTTACTGTTTCTAGATGGTATCCGATATAAGAATTTTTTATATTGGGAACCGCATCCTATGTATGCAGGAGTTCATGCAGAAACACAAATGAAATAAGATCGTAAGAGAAATTAGATTATTCGCTTAAAGATAGACGAGCTTGATTTGATCCATAAAAAATGCACATTACTATGCTTATCCGTTTTAGGTGAAAGATATTTGATCTTGTGTCGAAAGATTGGTGCAAATACTTGAAAAAATTGATAAAAATGACATAATGATTGTTGCACTAATTTCAAAGCGTGTGTAAACACACTAAGCTTTAAGTTAGGATCGTCTCCAACAATTTAAGCAAACCAGATGCAAATGAGTGTAAATTGAAGAATCCTTTTTAGGATACTTTTAAATCCTCAATATAAATTGCATACTCATATTAAACACATCAACCCATGATATTTTTCGAGAATAAAGTTTTGTAATCTACTCTTGTGCATAAAAAACATGAGAAATAATTTAGACATATTTTAATAGATATTTTCCTCATGAAACTCATAAATTTTGTGTTCTTTTCTGCGTGCAAAACATATATTTATAAAGAAATTCATGTCATTTGATGAAGAGAAACTACTCTTTGTAAATTTTAAAACGTCCATGTTATTTAAGGATTTTAGGAATTGTATGTTGATATTGTTATACAAACTTAGGAGCCCTCTAGGTTATTAAAAGTTTTGTTTTTGGTGCAGTTGTTTTGGATAGATGAGTTTTACAAGAATGATTTATTTTTATTGAATTGTTGCGAGCCATTTTTTAAATTATATTTTCTTAATTTTGGGATAATTTGTGCGGGGATGAATATAAAAGACAAAAATATATAAAACATGACTAAAATATATAAATAAGTATATTTTATAAAAAGGAAACCAAACAACAACTAAAATGAAAAAGAAAAAAACAATCAATAGGACCATTTTAAAGCAAAACAAAATTGGAGAACCAAAACTTGAAAATGGATATATTACAAATAAAAAATTAAAATCCTAAGGTGAATAAGCAGACAATTACGTATTCGAGTTCCGCCCTTCACATATTACAATGCCCCTACAAACTAAGTAATGGTCACGAGGACTCCCATTCACCTTTTTACTTCTAACGGAATGGTAAGTAATACCCCTTTCGATTACAATGCCAAGATTTCTTCATAATTTTCTTAGTAAAATTGTTGAATTTGTCTTTTAGGACATGATGTGTGTTCCCTGGTTGGAAAAATTTCTAGCAATCACCTCAGTTTTCACAGCATGTGAAGTCTATTCAAATCCCACAAAAATAAGTGTAACAATTGACTGTTATGCCAATGAATTATTTGGATCTTGCATAAAAACCTCATCGAAAAGATCATCGAGTAATCCCAATGAGTGTTATTTAATTTGATAACTAGATCTAGATCTACAAAATTATAGAGATCTACTTATCAAATTAACCAATAGTCACTGCAGTTACTCGATGATCTTTGTGAAAGGTAGTTATGTAAGATCAATATAATGGATTGTCATAGCAATCAAGGATGAACTTGTTACACTTGTTTTTGGGGGGGGGGGGGGGGGGGGGGGGGGGGGGGGGGGGGGAGGTATTCGAGTGGACTTCACATGCTTAAAATAATTTAGTGATTGCTAGAAATTCTTCCAACTAGCACACACACATCATATCCTAAGAGACAAACTCAAGAATTGTAACAAGAAAAAAAATTAAACTCGGCATTGTAATTGAAATGGGTATAAATTACCATTCTTATTGCCATTGTAGATATTTGATCTTGGACAAGACTCGAAGAGGGCTTGAGGGAGGAAAAGAGTGGAGTTTGGATACTCTCTAGAGGTAGAATAATGTTGTTGCAATCTCAGACACTCATCATTGTCTACCATATGTAATCAAAGATATTAATTGGTCGATGAACAATTGATATCAATGCTTGATGAAAAATATTAGATAAGTGGCAGGGGAGTATCCAGATCCGGGAGAGGGGGGAGATTGAGAGAGAAAGATTGATGATATTTTTTACAAAAGGGTTATTTAGGAATTGACAAAGCAAGAGTTTATATAGTGACAAAGAGTCTAGAGAGAATTCCATATAATAAATTTCAGTACTAGGGATTGTATCCTCTATATGCAGGAGTTCAGGAAACATACAAATTCATTCAGAATGTAAGACTAACTATGATTACTTGATCAAAAATAGACGATCTTGATTAGATCAACATATACCCTTTTAGATTAATGACATCATATTTTTAAATTATACTTAAAAAAAATCCTTCATCATGGTCTATTAATCAAGATCATACGATGGATATTGTTGCTTCTAGAAATCCAAAATGGTTATTAAGGAAATGATTGAATAACCTTATTATGACAACTGCTCACCTTTTTTTCATCTTCTCATCTTAGATTTTATCATATTATGGGTGACGCGTGGCCTGTCTTCGAGAAGGATAATAGTCAAAGGAAACTAATTTTTTTATATATATTCATTGAATAAAAGTAAATGAAGATTTTATGGAAAATGTGAAAATGTACCCCACACGCCCTATGTAACCTGATTTTCAAACCTCACAAGTGTTATCATCAAACAATACTCTTTTGGCATAAATGCCCTTTTGCCTCCTAAAATATTATGATTATGTGATTTTGGCCTGCACTTTTTTTACGTAATTTGGCCACCACCTTTTTGAGTGATTAGGCCTCTTATTTTTTACTGTTTCTAGATGGTATCCGATATAAGAATTTTTTATATTGGGAACCGCATCCTATGTATGCAGGAGTTCATGCAGAAACACAAATGAAATAAGATCGTAAGAGAAATTAGATTATTCGCTTAAAGATAGACGAGCTTGATTTGATCCATAAAAAATGCACATTACTATGCTTATCCGTTTTAGGTGAAAGATATTTGATCTTGTGTCGAAAGATTGGTGCAAATACTTGAAAAAAAATTGATAAAAATGACATAATGATTGTTGCACTAATTTCAAAGCGTGTGTAAACACACTAAGCTTTAAGTTAGGATCGTCTCCAACAATTTAAGCAAACCAGATGCAAATGAGTGTAAATTGAAGAATCCTTTTTAGGATACTTTTAAATCCTCAATATAAATTGCATACTCATATTAAACACATCAACCCATGATATTTTTCGAGAATAAAGTTTTGTAATCTACTCTTGTGCATAAAAAACATGAGAAATAATTTAGACATATTTTAATAGATATTTTCCTCATGAAACTCATAAATTTTGTGTTCTTTTCTGCGTGCAAAACATATATATTTATAAGAAATTCATGTCATTTGATGAAGAGAAACTACTCTTTGTAAATTTTAAAACGTCCATGTTATTTAAGGATTTTTAGGAATTGTATGTTGATATTGTTATACAAATTTAGGAGCCCTCTAGGTTATTAAAAGTTTTGTTTTTGGTGCAGTTGTTTTGGATAGATGAGTTTTACAAGAATGATTATTTTTATTGAATTGTTGCGAGCCATTTTTTAAATTATATTTTCTAAATTTTGGGATAATTTGTGCGGGGATGAATATAAAAGACAAAAATATATAAAACATGAGTAAAATATATAAATAAATATATTTTATAAAAAGGAAACCAAACAACAACTAAAATGAAAAAGAAAAAACAATCAATAGGACCATTTTAAAGTAAAACAAAATTGGAGAACCAAAACTTGAAAATGGATATATTACAAATAAAAAATTAAAATCCTAAGGTGAATAAGCAGACAATTACGTATTCGAGTTCCGCCCTTCACATATTACAATGCCCCTACAAACTAAGTAATGCTCACGAGGACTCCCATTCACCTTTTTACTTCTAACGGAATGGTAAGTAATACCCCTTTCGATTACAATGCCAAGATTAATTCTTCATAATTTTCTTAGTAAAATTGTTGAATTTGTCTTTTAGGACATGATGTGTGTTCCCTGGTTGGAAAAATTTCTAGCAATCACCTCAGTTTTCACAGCATGTGAAGTCTATTCAAATCCCACAAAAAATAAGTGTAACAATTGACTGTTATGCCAATGAATTATTTGGATCTTGCATAAAACCTCATCGAAAAGATCATCGAGTAATCCCAATGAGTGTTATTTAATTTGATAACTAGATCTAGATCTACAAAATTATAGAGATCTACTTATCAAATTAACCAATAGTCACTGCAGTTACTCGATGATCTTTGTGAAAGGTAGTTATGTAAGGCGTGACTTATACAGAAACTAAGTCCCTACTATCAACAGGTCGAATCAATATAATGGATTGTCATAGCAATCAAGGATGAACTTGTTACACTTGAAGAGTTCTTCCGTTCCGTGGTTCATCACTTCTTTTAACCCCTTACTATCCGGAGATTTTTTGGAGGTATTCGAGTGGACTTCACATGCTTAAAATAATTTAGTGATTGCTAGAAATTCTTCCAACTAGCACACACACATCATATCCTAAGAGACAAACTCAAGAATTGTAACAAGAAAAAAAATTAAACTCGGCATTGTAATTGAAATGGGTATAAATTACCATTCTTATTGCCATTGTAGATATTTGATCTTGGACAAGACTCGAAGAGGGCTTGAGGGAGGAAAAGAGAGGAGTTTGGATACTCTCTAGAGGTAGAATAATGTTGTTGCAATCTCAGACACTCATCATTGTCTACCATATGTAATCAAAGATATTAATTGGTCGATGAACAATTGATATCAATGCTTGATGAAAAATATTAGATAAGTGGCAGGGGAGTATCCAGATCCGGGAGAGGGGGGAGATTGAGAGAGAAAGATTGATGATATTTTTTACAAAAAGGGTTATTTAGGAATTGACAAAGCAAGAGTTTATATAGTGACAAAGAGTCTAGAGAGAATTCCATATAATAAATTTCAGTACTAGGGATTGTATCCTCTATATGCAGGAGTTCAGGAAAACATACAAATTCATTCAGAATGTAAGACTAACTATGATTACTTGATCAAAAATAGACGATCTTGATTAGATCAACATATACCCTTTTAGATTAATGACATCATATTTTTAAATTATACTTAAAAAAATCCTTCATCATGGTCTATTAATCAAGATCATACGATGGATATTGTTGCTTCTAGAAATCCAAAATGGTTATTAAGGAAATGATTGAATAACCTTATTATGACAACTGCTCACCTTTTTTTCATCTTCTCATCTTAGATTTTATCATATTATGGGTGACGCGTGGCCTGTCTTCGAGAAGGGATAATAGTCAAAGGAAACTAATTTTTTTTATATATAATTCATTGAATAAAAGTAAATGAAGATTTTATGGAAAAATGTGAAAATGTACCCCACACGCCCTATGTAACCTGATTTTCAAACCTCACAAGTGTTATCATCAAACAATACTCTTTTGGCATAAATGCCCTTTTGCCTCCTAAAATATTATGATTATGTGATTTTGGCCCGCACTTTTTTTACGTAATTTGGCCACCACCTTTTTTGAGTGAGTTAGGCCTCTTATTTTTTACTGTTTCTAGATGGTATCCGATATAAGAATTTTTTATATTGGGAACCGCATCCTATGTATGCAGGAGTTCATGCAGAAACACAAATGAAATAAGATCGTAAGAGAAATTAGATTATTCGCTTAAAGATAGACGAGCTTGATTTGATCCATAAAAAATGCACATTACTATGCTTATCCGTTTTAGGTGAAAGATATTTGATCTTGTGTCGAAAGATTGGTGCAAATACTTGAAAAAAATTGATAAAAATGACATAATGATTGTTGCACTAATTTCAAAGCGTGTGTAAACACACTAAGCTTTAAGTTAGGATCGTCTCCAACAATTTAAGCAAACCAGATGCAAATGAGTGTAAATTGAAGAATCCTTTTTAGGATACTTTTAAATCCTCAATATAAATTGCATACTCATATTAAACACATCAACCCATGATATTTTTCGAGAATAAAGTTTTGTAATCTACTCTTGTGCATAAAAAAACATGAGAAATAATTTAGACATATTTTAATAGATATTTTCCTCATGAAACTCATAAATTTTGTGTCTTTTCTGCGTGCAAAACATATATATTTATAAAGAAATTCATGTCATTTGATGAAGAGAAACTACTCTTTGTAAATTTTAAAACGTCCATGTTATTTAAGGATTTTTAGGAATTGTATGTTGATATTGTTATACAAATTAGGAGCCCTCTAGGTTATTAAAAGTTTTGTTTTTGGGGGGGGGGTGTGGTGGCCGGGGGGGAAGGGGGGGGGAGGGGGGGGAAGGGTGCAGTTGTTTTGGATAGATGAGTTTACAAGAATGATTTATTTTTATTGAATTGTTGCGAGCCATTTTTAAATTATATTTTCTTAAATTTTGGGATAATTTGTGCGGGGATGAATATAAAAGACAAAAATATATAAAACATGACTAAAATATATAAATAAATATATTTATAAAAAGGAACCAAACAACAACTAAAATGAAAAAGAAAAAAACAATCAATAGGACCATTTTAAAGCAAAACAAATTGGAGAACCAAAACTTGAAAATGGATATATTACAAATAAAAAAATTAAAATCCTAAGGTGAATAAGCAGACAATTACGTATTCGAGTTCCGCCCTTCACATATTACAATGCCCCTACAAACTAAGTAATGGTCACGAGGACTCCCATTCACCTTTTTACTTCTAACGGAATGGTAAGTAATACCCTTTCGATTACAATGCCAAGATTAATTCTTCATAATTTCTTAGTAAAATTGTTGAATTTGTCTTTTAGGACATGATGTGTGTTCCCTGGTTGGAAAAATTTCTAGCAATCACCTCAGTTTTCACAGCATGTGAAGTCTATTCAAATCCCACAAAAATAAGTGTAACAATTGACTGTTATGCCAATGAATTATTTGGATCTTGCATAAAACCTCATCGAAAAGATCATCGAGTAATCCCAATGAGTGTTATTTAATTTGATAACTAGATCTAGATCTACAAAATTATAGAGATCTACTTATCAAATTAACCAATAGTCACTGCAGTACTCGATGATCTTTGTGAAAGGTAGTTATGTAAGATCAATATAATGGATTGTCATAGCAATCAAGGATGAACTTGTTACACTTGTTTTTGGAGGTATTCGAGTGGACTTCACATGCTTAAAATAATTTAGTGATTGCTAGAAATTCTTCCAACTAGCACACACACATCATATCCTAAGAGACAAACTCAAGAATTGTAACAAGAAAAAATTAAACTCGGCATTGTAATTGAAATGGGTATAAATTACCATTCTTATTGCCATTGTAGATATTTGATCTTGGACAAGACTCGAAGAGGGCTTGAGGGAGGAAAAGAGAGGAGTTTGGATACTCTCTAGAGGTAGAATAATGTTGTTGCAATCTCAGACACTCATCATTGTCTACCATATGTAATCAAAGATATTAATTGGTCGATGAACAATTGATATCAATGCTTGATGAAAAATATTAGATAAGTGGCAGGGGAGTATCCAGATCCGGGAGAGGGGGGAGATTGAGAGAGAAAGATTGATGATATTTTTTACAAAAGGGTTATTTAGGAATTGACAAAGCAAGAGTTTATATAGTGACAAAGATCTAGAGAGAATTCCATATAATAAATTTCAGTACTAGGGATTGTATCCTCTATATGCAGGAGTTCAGGAAAACATACAAATTCATTCAGAATGTAAGACTAACTATGATTACTTGATCAAAAATAGACGATCTTGATTAGATCAACATATACCCTTTTAGATTAATGACATCATATTTTTAAATTATACTTAAAAAAAAATCCTTCATCATGGTCTATTAATCAAGATCATACGATGGATATTGTTGCTTCTAGAAATCCAAAATGGTTATTAAGGAAATGATTGAATAACCTTATTATGACAACTGCTCACCTTTTTTCATCTTCTCATCTTAGATTTTATCATATTATGGGTGACGCGTGGCCTGTCTTCGAGAAGGGATAATAGTCAAAGGAAACTAATTTTTTATATATAATTCATTGAATAAAAGTAAATGAAGATTTTATGGAAAAATGTGAAAATGTACCCCACACGCCTATGTAACCTGATTTTCAAACCTCACAAGTGTTATCATCAAACAATACTCTTTTGGCATAAATGCCCTTTTGCCTCCTAAAATATTATGATTATGTGATTTTGGCCTGCACTTTTTTTACGTAATTTGGCCACCACCTTTTTTGAGTGAGTTAGGCCTCTTATTTTTTACTGTTTCTAGATGGTATCCGATATAAGAATTTTTTATATTGGGAACCGCATCCTATGTATGCAGGAGTTCATGCAGAAACACAAATGAAATAAGATCGTAAGAGAAATTAGATTATTCGCTTAAAGATAGACGAGCTTGATTTGATCCATAAAAAATGCACATTACTATGCTTATCCGTTTTAGGTGAAAGATATTTGATCTTGTGTCGAAAGATTGGTGCAAATACTTGAAAAAATTGATAAAAATGACATAATGATTGTTGCACTAATTTCAAAGCGTGTGTAAACACACTAAGCTTTAAGTTAGGATCGTCTCCAACAATTTAAGCAAACCAGATGCAAATGAGTGTAAATTGAAGAATCCTTTTTAGGATACTTTTAAATCCTCAATATAAATTGCATACTCATATTAAACACATCAACCCATGATATTTTTCGAGAATAAAGTTTTGTAATCTACTCTTGTGCATAAAAAACATGAGAAATAATTTAGACATATTTTAATAGATATTTTCCTCATGAAACTCATAAATTTTGTGTTCTTTTCTGCGTGCAAAACATATATATTTATAAAGAAATTCATGTCATTTGATGAAGAGAAACTACTCTTTGTAAATTTTAAAACGTCCATGTTATTTAAGGATTTTTAGGAATTGTATGTTGATACTGTTATACAAATTTAGGAGCCCTCTAGGTTATTAAAAGTTTTGTTTTTGGTGCAGTTGTTTTGGATAGATGAGTTTTACAAGAATGATTTATTTTATTGAATTGTTGCGAGCCATTTTTTAAATTATATTTTCTTAAATTTTGGGATAATTTGTGCGGGGATGAATATAAAAGACAAAAATATATAAAACATGACTAAAATATATAAATAAATATATTTTATAAAAAGGAAACCAAACAACAACTAAAATGAAAAAGAAAAAAACAATCAATAGGACCATTTTAAAGCAAAACAAAATTGGAGAACCAAAACTTGAAAATGGATATATTACAAATAAAAAATTAAAATCCTAAGGTGAATAAGCAGACAATTACGTATTCGAGTTCCGCCCTTCACATATTACAATGCCCCTACAAACTAAGTAATGGTCACGAGGACTCCCATTCACCTTTTTACTTCTAACGGAATGGTAAGTAATACCCCTTTCGATTACAATGCCAAGATTAATTCTTCATAAATTTCTTAGTAAAATTGTTGAATTTGTCTTTTAGGACATGATGTGTGTTCCCTGGTTGGAAAAATTTCTAGCAATCACCTCAGTTTTCACAGCATGTGAAGTCTATTCAAATCCCACAAAAAATAAGTGTAACAATTGACTGTTATGCCAATGAATTATTTGGATCTTGCATAAAACCTCATCGAAAAGATCATCGAGTAATCCCAATGAGTGTTATTTAATTTGATAACTAGATCTAGATCTACAAAATTATAGAGATCTACTTATCAAATTAACCAATAGTCACTGCAGTTACTCGATGATCTTTGTGAAAGGTAGTAGTAAGATCATATAATGGATTGTCATAGCAATCAAGGATGAACTTGTTACACTTGTTTTTGGAGGTATTCGAGTGGACTTCACATGCTTAAAATAATTTAGTGATTGCTAGAAATTCTTCCAACTAGCACACACACATCATATCCTAAGAGACAAACTCAAGAATTGTAACAAGAAAAAAATTAAACTCGGCATTGTAATTGAAATGGGTATAAATTACCATTCTTATTGCCATTGTAGATATTTGATGGACAAGACTCGAAGAGGGCTTGAGGGAGGAAAAGAGGAGTTTTGGATACTCTCTAGAGGTAGAATAATGTTGTTGCAATCTCAGACACTCATCATTGTCTACCATATGTAATCAAAGATATTAATTGGTCGATGAACAATTGATATCAATGCTTGATGAAAAATATTAGATAAGTGGCAGGGGAGTATCCAGATCCGGGAGAGGGGGGAGATTGAGAGAGAAAGATTGATGATATTTTTTACAAAAAGGGTTATTTAGGAATTGACAAAGCAAGAGTTTATATAGTGACAAAGATCTAGAGAGAATTCCATATAATAAATTTCAGTACTAGGGATTGTATCCTCTATATGCAGGAGTTCAGGAAACATACAAATTCATTCAGAATGTAAGACTAACTATGATTACTTGATCAAAAATAGACGATCTTGATTAGATCAACATATACCCTTTTAGATTAATGACATCATATTTTTAAATTATACTTAAAAAAATCCTTCATCATGGTCTATTAATCAAGATCATACGATGGATATTGTTGCTTCTAGAAATCCAAATGGTTATTAAGAAATGATTGAATGAACCTTATTATGACAACTGCTCACCTTTTTTTCATCTTCTCATCTTAGATTTTATCATATTATGGGTGACGCGTGGCCTGTCTTCGAGAAGGGATAATAGTCAAAGGAAACTAATTTTTTTATATAATTCATTGAATAAAAGTAAATGAAGATTTTATGGAAAAATGTGAAAATGTACCCCACACGCCCTATGTAACCTGATTTTCAAACCTCACAAGTGTTATCATCAAACAATACTCTTTTGGCATAAATGCCCTTTTGCCTCCTAAAATATTATGATTATGTGATTTTGGCCTGCACTTTTTTTACGTAATTTGGCCACCACACCTTTTTTGAGTGAGTTAGGCCTCTTATTTTTTACTGTTTCTAGATGGTATCCGATATAAGAATTTTTATATTGGGAACCGCATCCTATGTATGCAGGAGTTCATGCAGAAACACAAATGAAATAAGATCGTAAGAGAAATTAGATTATTCGCTTAAAGATAGACGAGCTTGATTTGATCCATAAAAAATGCACATTACTATGCTTATCCGTTTTAGGTGAAAGATATTTGATCTTGTGTCGAAAGATTGGTGCAAATACTTGAAAAAAATTGATAAAAATGACATAATGATTGTTGCACTAATTTCAAAGCGTGTGTAAACACACTAAGCTTTAAGTTAGGATCGTCTCCAACAATTTAAGCAAACCAGATGCAAATGAGTGTAAATTGAAGAATCCTTTTTAGGATACTTTTAAATCCTCAATATAAATTGCATACTCATATTAAACACATCAACCCATGATATTTTTCGAGAATAAAGTTTGTAATCTACTCTTGTGCATAAAAAAACATGAGAAATAATTTAGACATATTTTAATAGATATTTTCCTCATGAAACTCATAATTTTGTGTTCTTTTCTGCGTGCAAAACATATATATTTATAAAGAAATTCATGTCATTTGATGAAGAGAAACTACTCTTTGTAAATTTTAAAACGTCCATGTTATTTAAGGATTTTTAGGAATTGTATGTTGATATTGTTATACAAACTTAGGAGCCCTCTAGGTTATTAAAAGTTTTGTTTTTGGTGCAGTTGTTTTGGATAGATGAGTTTTACAAGAATGATTTATTTTTATTGAATTGTTGCGAGCCATTTTTAAATTATATTTTCTTAAATTTTGGGATAATTTGTGCGGGGATGAATATAAAAGACAAAAATATATAAAACATGACTAAAATATATAAATAATATATTTTATAAAAAGGAAACCAAACAACAACTAAAATGAAAAAGAAAAAACAATCAATAGGACCATTTTAAAGTAAAACAAAATTGGAGAACCAAAACTTGAAAATGGATATATTACAAATAAAAAAATTAAAATCCTAAGGTGAATAAGCAGACAATTACGTATTCGAGTTCCGCCCTTCACATATTACAATGCCCCTACAAACTAAGTAATGCTCACGAGGACTCCCATTCACCTTTTTACTTCTAACGGAATGGTAAGTAATACCCCTTTCGATTACAATGCCAAAATTAATTCTTCATAATTTTCTTAGTAAAATTGTTGAATTTGTCTTTTAGGACATGATGTGTGTTCCCTGGTTGGAAAAATTTCTAGCAATCACTCAGTTTTCACAGCATGTGAAGTCTATTCAAATCCCACAAAAAATAAGTGTAACAATTGATGTACAATGACATCAATGATTATTTGGATCTTGCATAAAACCTCATCGAAAAGATCATCGAGTAATCCCAATGAGTGTTATTTAATTTTAACTAGATCTAGTTCTACAAAATTATAGAGATCTACTTATCAAATTAACCAATAGTCACTGCAGTTACTCGATGATCTTTGTGAAAGGTAGTTATGTAAGATCAATATAATGGATTGTCATAGCAATCAAGGATGAACTTGTTACACTTGTTTTTGGAGGTATTCGAGTGGACTTCACATGCTTAAAATAATTTAGTGATTGCTAGAAATTCTTCCAACTAGCACACACATCATATCCTAAGAGACAAACTCAAGAATTGTAACAAGAAAAAAAATTAAACTCGGCATTGTAATTGAAATGGGTATAAATTACCATTCTTATTGCCATTGTAGATATTTGATCTTGGACAAGACTCGAAGAGGGCTTGAGGGAGGAAAAGAGTGGAGTTTGGATACTCTCTAGAGGTAGAATAATGTTGTTGCAATCTCAGACACTCATCATTGTCTACCATATGTAATCAAAGATATTAATTGGTCGATGAACAATTGATATCAATGCTTGATGAAAAATATTAGATAAGTGGCAGGGGAGTATCCAGATCCGGGAGAGGGGGAGATTGAGAGAGAAAGATTGATGATATTTTTTACAAAAAGGGTTATTTAGGAATTGACAAAGCAAGAGTTTATATAGTGACAAAGAGTCTAGAGAGAATTCCATATAATAAATTTCAGTACTAGGGATTGTATCCTCTATATGCAGGAGTTCAGGACAAACATACAAATTCATTCAGAATGTAAGACTAACTATGATTACTTGATCAAAAATAGACGATCTTGATTAGATCAACATATACCCTTTTAGATTAATGACATCATATTTTTAAATTATACTTAAAAAAATCCTTCATCATGGTCTATTAATCAAGATCATACGATGGATATTGTTGCTTCTAGAAATCCAAAATGGTTATTAAGGAAATGATTGAATAACCTTATTATGACAACTGCTCACCTTTTTTTCATCTTCTCATCTTAGATTTTATCATATTATGGGTGACGCGTGGCCTGTCTTCGAGAAGGGATAATAGTCAAAGGAAACTAATTTTTTTATATATAATTCATTGAATAAAAGTAAATGAAGATTTTATGGAAAAATGTGAAAATGTACCCCACACGCCCTATGTAACCTGATTTTCAAACCTCACAAGTGTTATCATCAAACAATACTCTTTTGGCATAAATGCCCTTTTGCCTCCTAAAATATTATGATTATGTGATTTTGGCCTGCCGCACTTTTTTTACGTAATTTGGCCACCACCTTTTTTGAGTGAGTTAGGCCTCTTATTTTTTACTGTTTCTAGATGGTATCCGATATAAGAATTTTTTATATTGGGAACCGCATCCTATGTATGCAGGAGTTCATGCAGAAACACAAATGAAATAAGATCGTAAGAGAAATTAGATTATTCGCTTAAAGATAGACGAGCTTGATTTGATCCATAAAAAATGCACATTACTATGCTTATCCGTTTTAGGTGAAAGATATTTGATCTTGTGTCGAAAGATTGGTGCAAATACTTGAAAAAAATTGATAAAAATGACATAATGATTGTTGCACTAATTTCAAAGCGTGTGTAAACACACTAAGCTTTAAGTTAGGATCGTCTCCAACAATTTAAGCAAACCAGATGCAAATGAGTGTAAATTGAAGAATCCTTTTTAGGATACTTTTAAATCCTCAATATAAATTGCATACTCATATTAAACACATCAACCCATGATATTTTTCGAGAATAAAGTTTTGTAATCTACTCTTGTGCATAAAAAAACATGAGAAATAATTTAGACATATTTTAATAGATATTTTCCTCATGAAACTCATAAATTTTGTGTTCTTTTCTGCGTGCAAAACATATATATTTATAAAGAAATTCATGTCATTTGATGAAGAGAAACTACTCTTTGTAAATTTTAAAACGTCCATGTTATTTAAGGATTTTTAGGAATTGTATGTTGATATTGTTATACAAATTTAGGAGCCCTCTAGGTTATTAAAAGTTTTGTTTTTGGTGCAGTTGTTTTGGATAGATGAGTTTTACAACAATGATTTATTTTTATTGAATTGTTGCGAGCCATTTTTTAAATTATATTTTCTTAAATTTTGGGATAATTTGTGCGGGGATGAATATAAAAGACAAAAATATATAAACATGACTAAAATATATAAATAAATATATTTTATAAAAAGGAAACCAAACAACAACTAAAATGAAAAAGAAAAAAACAATCAATAGGACCATTTAAAGCAAAACAAAATTGGAGAACCAAAACTTGAAAATGGATATATTACAAATAAAAAATTAAAATCCTAAGGTGAATAAGCAGACAATTACGTATTCGAGTTCCGCCCTTCACATATTACAATGCCCCTACAAACTAAGTAATGCTCACGAGGACTCCCATTCACCTTTTTACTTCTAACGGAATGGTAAGTAATACCCCTTTCGATTACAATGCCAAGATTAATTCTTCATAATTTTCTTAGTAAAATTGTTGAATTTGTCTTTTAGGACATGATGTGTGTTCCCTGGTTGGAAAAATTTCTAGCAATCACCCAGTTTTCACAGCATGTGAAGTCTATTCAAATCCCACAAAAATAAGTGTAACAATTGACTGTTATGCCAATGAATTATTTGGATCTTGCATAAAACCTCATCGAAAAGATCATCGAGTAATCCCAATGAGTGTTATTTAATTTGATAACTAGATCTGGTTCTACAAAATTATAGAGATCTACTTATCAAATTAACCAATAGTCACTGCAGTTACTCGATGATTTTCTTTGTGAAAGGTAGTTATGTAAGATCAATATAATGGATTGTCATAGCAATCAAGGATGAACTTGTTACACTTGTTTTTGGAGGTATTCGAGTGGACTTCACATGCTTAAAATAATTTAGTGATTGCTAGAAATTCTTCCAACTAGCACACACACATCATATCCTAAGAGACAAACTCAAGAATTGTAACAAGAAAAAAATTAAACTCGGCATTGTAATTGAAATGGGTATAAATTACCATTCTTATTGCCATTGTAGATATTTGATCTTGGACAAGACCGAAGAGGGCTTGAGGGAGGAAAAGAGTGGAGTTTGGATACTCTCTAGAGGTAGAATAATGTTGTTGCAATCTCAGACACTCATCATTGTCTACCATATGTAATCAAAGATATTAATTGGTCGATGAACAATTGATATCAATGCTTGATGAAAAATATTAGATAAGTGGCAGGGGAGTATCCAGATCCGGGAGAGGGGGGAGATTGAGAGAGAAAGATTGATGATATTTTTTTACAAAAAGGGTTATTTAGGAATTGACAAAGCAAGAGTTTATATAGTGACAAAGAGTCTAGAGAGAATTCCATATAATAAATTTCAGTACTAGGGATTGTATCCTCTATATGCAGGAGTTCAGTCAAAACATACAAATTCATTTAGAATGTAAGACTAACTATGATTACTTGATCAAAAATAGACGATCTTGATTAGATCAACATATACCCTTTTAGATTAATGACATCATATTTTTAAATTATACTTAAAAAAATCCTTCATCATGGTCTATTAATCAAGATCATACGATGGATATTGTTGCTTCTAGAAATCCAAAATGGTTATTAAGGAAATGATTGAATAACCTTATTATGACAACTGCTCACCTTTTTTTCATCTTCTCATCTTAGATTTTATCATATTATGGGTGACGCGTGGCCTGTCTTCGAGAAGGGATAATAGTCAAAGGAAACTAATTTTTTTATATATAATTCATTGAATAAAAGTAAATGAAGATTTTATGGAAAAATGTGAAAATGTACCCCACACGCCCCTATGTAACCTGATTTTCAAACCTCACAAGTGTTATCATCAAACAATACTCTTTTGGCATAAATGCCCTTTTGCCTCCTAAAATATTATGATTATGTGATTTTGGCCTGCACTTTTTTTACGTAATTTGGCCACCCCTTTTTTGAGTGATTTAGGCCTCTTTTTTTACTGTTTCTAGATGGTATCCGATATAAGAATTTTTTATATTGGGAACCGCATCCTATGTATGCAGGAGTTCATGCAGAAACACAAATGAAATAAGATCGTAAGAGAAATTAGATTATTCGCTTAAAGATAGACGAGCTTGATTTGATCCATAAAAAATGCACATTACTATGCTTATCCGTTTTAGGTGAAAGATATTTGATCTTGTGTCGAAAGATTGGTGCAAATACTTGAAAAAATTGATAAAAATGACATAATGATTGTTGCACTAATTTCAAAGCGTGTGTAAACACACTAAGCTTTAAGTTAGGATCGTCTCCAACAATTTAAGCAAACCAGATGCAAATGAGTGTAAATTGAAGAATCCTTTTTAGGATACTTTTAAATCCTCAATATAAATTGCATACTCATATTAAACACATCAACCCATGATATTTTTCGAGAATAAAGTTTTGTAATCTACTCTTGTGCATAAAAAACATGAGAAATAATTTAGACATATTTTAATAGATATTTTCCTCATGAAACTCATAAATTTTGTGTTCTTTTCTGCGTGCAAAACATATATATTTATAAAGAAATTCATGTCATTTGATGAAGAGAAAACTACTCTTTGTAAATTTTAAAACGTCCATGTTATTTAAGGATTTTTAGGAATTGTATGTTGATATTGTTATACAAATTTAGGAGCCCTCTAGGTTATTAAAAGTTTTGTTTTTGGTGCAGTTGTTTGGATAGATGAGTTTTACAAGAATGATTTATTTTTATTGAATTGTTGCGAGCCATTTTTAAATTATATTTTCTTAAATTTGGGATAATTTGTGCGGGGATGAATATAAAAGACAAAAATATATAAAACATGACTAAAATATATAAATAAATATATTTTATAAAAAGGAAACCAAACAACAACTAAAATGAAAAAGAAAAAAACAATCATTAGGACCATTTTAAAGCAAAACAAAATTGGAGAACCAAAACTTGAAAATGGATATATTACAAATAAAAAAATTAAAATCCTAAGGTGAATAAGCAGACAATTACGTATTCGAGTTCCGCCCTTCACATATTACAATGCCCCTACAAACTAAGTAATGCTCACGAGGACTCCCATTCACCTTTTTACTTCTAACGGAATGGTAAGTAATACCCCTTTCGATTACAATGCCAAGATTAATTCTTCATAATTTTCTTAGTAAAATTGTTGAATTTGTCTTTTAGGACATGATGTGTGTTCCCTGGTTGGAAAAATTTCTAGCAATCACTACAGTTTTCACAGCATGTGAAGTCTATTCAAATCCCACAAAATAAGTGTAACAATTGACTGTTATGCCAATGAATTATTTGGATCTTGCATAAAACCTCATCGAAAAGATCATCGAGTAATCCCAATGAGTGTTATTTAATTTGATAACTAGATCTGTTCTACAAAATTATAGAGATCTACTTATCAAATTAACCAATAGTCACTGCAGTTACTCGATGATCTTTGTGAAAGGCGTTATGTAAGATCATATAATGGATTGTCATAGCAATCAAGGATGAACTTGTTACACTTGTTTTTGGAGGTATTCGAGTGGACTTCACATGCTTAAAATAATTTAGTGATTGCTAGAAATTCTTCCAACTAGCACACACACACACATCATATAAGAGACAAACTCAAGAATTGTAACAAGAAAAAAATTAAACTCGGCATTGTAATTGAAATGGGTATAAATTACCATTCTTATTGCCATTGTAGATATTTGATCTTGGACAAGACTCGAAGAGGGCTTGAGGGAGGAAAGAGAGGAGTTTGGATACTCTCTAGAGGTAGAATAATGTTGTTGCAATCTCAGACACTCATCATTGTCTACCATATGTAATCAAAGATATTAATTGGTCGATGAACAATTGATATCAATGCTTGATGAAAAATATTAGATAAGTGGCAGGGGAGTATCCAGATCCGGGAGAGGGGGAGATTGAGAGAGAAAGATTGATGATATTTTTTACAAAAGGGTTATTTAGGAATTGACAAAGCAAGAGTTTATATAGTGACAAAGAGTCTAGAGAGAATTCCATATAATAAATTTCAGTACTAGGGATTGTATCCTCTATATGCAGGAGTTCAGGAAAACATACAAATTCATTTAGAATGTAAGACTAACTATGATTACTTGATCAAAATAGACGATCTTGATTAGATCAACATATACCCTTTTAGATTAATGACATCATATTTTTAATTTATACTTAAAAAAATCCTTCATCATGGTCTATTAATCAAGATCATACGATGGATATTGTTGCTTCTAGAAATCCAAAATGGTTATTAAGGAAATGATTGAATAACCTTATTATGACAACTGCTCACCTTTTTTCATCTTCTCATCTTAGATTTATCATATTATGGGTGACGCGTGGCCTGTCTTCGAGAAGGGATAATAGTCAAAGGAAACTAATTTTTTTATATATAATTCATTGAATAAAAGTAAATGAAGATTTTATGGAAAAATGTGAAAATGTACCCCACACGCCCTATGTAACCTGATTTTCAAACCTCACAAGTGTTATCATCAAACAATACTCTTTTGGCATAAATGCCCTTTGCCTCCTAAAATATTATGATTATGTGATTTTGGCCTGCACTTTTTTACGTAATTTGGCCACCACCTTTTTTGAGTGATTAGGCCTCTTATTTTTGTTTCTAGATGGTATCCGATATAAGAATTTTTTATATTGGGAACCGCATCCTATGTATGCAGGAGTTCATGCAGAAACACAAATGAAATAAGATCGTAAGAGAAATTAGATTATTCGCTTAAAGATAGACGAGCTTGATTTGATCCATAAAAAATGCACATTACTATGCTCCGTTTTAGGTGAAAGATATTTGATCTTGTGTCGAAAGATTGGTGCAAATACTTGAAAAAAATTGATAAAAATGACATAATGATTGTTGCACTAATTTCAAAGCGTGTGTAAACACACTAAGCTTTAAGTTAGGATCGTCTCCAACAATTTAAGCAAACCAGATGCAAATGAGTGTAAATTGAAGAATCCTTTTTAGGATACTTTTAAATCCTCAATATAAATTGCATACTCATATTAAACACACACAACCCATGATATTTTTCGAGAATAAAGTTTTGTAATCTACTCTTGTGCATAAAAAAACATGAGAAATAATTTAGACATATTTTAATAGATATTTTCCTCATGAAACTCATAAATTTTGTGTTCTTTTCTGCGTGCAAAACATATATATTTATAAAGAAATTCATGTCATTTGATGAAGAGAAACTACTCTTTGTAAATTTTAAAACGTCCATGTTATTTAAGGATTTTTAGGAATTGTATGTTGATACTGTTATACAAATTTAGGAGCCCTCTAGGTTATTAAAAGTTTTGTTTTTGGTGCAGTTGTTTTGGATAGATGAGTTTTACAAGAATGATTTATTTTTATTGAATTGTTGCGAGCCATTTTTTAAATTATATTTTCTTAAATTTTGGGATAATTTGTGCGGGGATGAATATAAAAGACAAAAATATATAAAACATGACTAAAATATATAAATAAATATATTTTATAAAAAGGAAACCAACAACAACTAAATGAAAAAGAAAAAACAATCAATAGGACCATTTAAAGCAAAACAAAATGGAGAACCAAAACTTGAAAATGGATATATTACAAATAAAAAAATTAAAATCCTAAGGTGAATAAGCAGACAATTACGTATTCGAGTTCGCGCCTTCACACATATTACAATGCCCCTACAACTAAGTAATGCTCACGAGGACTCCCATTCACCTTTTTACTTCTAACGGAATGGTAAGTAATACCCCTTTCGATTACAATGCCAAGATTAATTCTTCATAATTTTCTTAGTAAAATTGTTGAATTTGTCTTTTAGGACATGATGTGTGTTCCCTGGTTGGAAAAATTTCTAGCAATCACTACAGTTTTCACAGCATGTGAAGTCTATTCAAATCCCACAAAAAATAAGTGTAACAATTGACTGTTATGCCAATGAATTATTTGGATCTTGCATAAAACCTCATCGAAAAGATCATCGAGTAATCCCAATGAGTGTTATTTAATTTGATAACTAGATCTGGTTCTACAAAATTATAGAGATCTACTTATCAAATTAACCAATAGTCACTGCAGTTACTCGATGATCTTTGTGAAAGGCAGTTATGTAAGATCAATATAATGGATTGTCATAGCAATCAAGGATGAACTTGTTACACTTGTTTTTGGAGGTATTCGAGTGGACTTCACATGCTTAAAATATTAGTGATTGCTAGAAATTCTTCCAACTAGCACACACACATCATATCCTAAGAGACAAACTCAAGAATTGTAACAAGAAAAAAAATAAAACTCGGCATTGTAATTGAAATGGGTATAAATTACCATTCTTATTGCCATTGTAGATATTTGATCTTGGACAAGACTCGAAGAGGGCTTGAGGGAGGAAAAGAGAGGAGTTTGGATACTCTCTAGAGGTAGAATAATGTTGTTGCAATCTCAGACACTCATCATTGTCTACCATATGTAATCAAAGATATTAATTGTCGATGAACAATTGATATCAATGCTTGATGAAAAATATTAGATAAGTGGCAGGGGAGTATCCAGATCCGGGAGAGGGGGGAGATTGAGAGAGAAAGATTGATGATATTTTTACAAAAAGGGTTATTTAGGAATTGACAAAGCAAGAGTTTATATAGTGACAAAGAGTCTAGAGAGAATTCCATATAATAAATTTCAGTACTAGGGATTGTATCCTCTATATGCAGGAGTTCAGGAAAACATACAAATTCATTAGAATGTAAGACTAACTATGATTACTTGATCAAAAATAGACGATCTTGATTAGATCAACATATACCCTTTTAGATTAATGACATCATTTTTTAAATTATACTTAAAAAAAATCCTTCATCATGGTCTATTAATCAAGATCATACGATGGATATTGTTGCTTCTAGAAATCCAAAATGGTATTAAGGAAATGATTGAATAACCTTATTATGACAACTGCTCACCTTTTTTCATCTTCTCATCTTAGATTTTATCATATTATGGGTGACGCGGCGTGCTGTCTTCGAGAAGGGATAATAGTCAAAGGAAACTAATTTTTTATATATAATTCATTGAATAAAAGTAAATGAAGATTTTATGGAAAAATGTGAAAATGTACCCCACACGCCCTATGTAACCTGATTTTCAAACCTCACAAGTGTTATGATCAAACAATACTCTTTTGGCATAAATGCCCTTTTGCCTCCTAAAATATTATGATTATGTGATTTTGGCCTGCACTTTTTTACGTATTTGCCACCACCTTTTTTGAGTGATTAGGCCTCTTTTTTTACTGTTTCTAGATGGTATCCGATATAAGAATTTTTTATATTGGGAACCGCATCCTATGTATGCAGGAGTTCATGCAGAAACACAAATGAAATAAGATCGTAAGAGAAATTAGATTATTCGCTTAAAGATAGACGAGCTTGATTTGATCCATAAAAAATGCACATTACTATGCTTATCCGTTTTAGGTGAAAGATATTTGATCTTGTGTCGAAAGATTGGTGCAAATACTTGAAAAAAATTGATAAAAATGACATAATGATTGTTGCACTAATTTCAAAAGCGTGTGTAAACACACTAAGCTTTAAGTTAGGATCGTCTCCAACAATTTAAGCAAACCAGATGCAAATGAGTGTAAATTGAAGAATCCTTTTTAGGATACTTTTAAATCCTCATATAAATTGCATACTCATATTAAACACATCAACCCATGATATTTTTCGAGAATAAAGTTTTGTAATCTACTCTTGTGCAATAAAAACATGAGAAATAATTTAGACATATTTAATAGATATTTTCCTCATGAAACTCATAAATTTGTGTTCTTTTCTGCGTGCAAAACATATATATTTATAAAGAAATTCATGTCATTTGATGAAGAGAAACTACTCTTTGTAAATTTTAAAACGTCCATGTTATTAAGGATTTTTAGGAATTGTATGTTGATACTGTTATACAAATTTAGGAGCCCTCTAGGTTATTAAAAGTTTTGTTTTTGTGCATTGTTTGGATAGATGAGTTTTACAAGAATGATTTATTTTATTGAATTGTTGCGAGCCATTTTTTAATTATATTTTCTTAAATTTTGGGATAATTTGTGCGGGGATGAATATAAAAGACAAAAATATATAAAACATGACTAAAATATATAAATAAATTATTTTATAAAAGGAAACCAAACAACAACTAAAATGAAAAAGAAAAAACAATCATTAGGACCATTTTAAAGCAAAACAAAATTGGAGAACCAAAACTTGAAAATGGATATATTACAAATAAAAAAATTCGAGTTCCGCCCTTCACATATTACAATGCCCCTACAAACTAAGTAATGCTCACGAGGACTCCCATTCACCTTTTTACTTCTAACGGAATGGTAAGTAATACCCCTTTCGATTACAATGCCAAGATTAATTCTTCATAATTTTCTTAGTAAAATTGTTGAATTTGTCTTTAGGACATGATGTGTGTTCCCTGGTTGGAAAAATTTCTAGCAATCACTACAGTTTTCACAGCATGTGAAGTCTATTCAAATCCCACAAAAAATAAGTGTAACAATTGACTGTTATGCCAATGAATTATTTGGATCTTGCATAAAACCTCATCGAAAAGATCATCGAGTAATCCCAATGAGTGTTATTTATTTGATAACTAGATCTGGTTCTACAAAATTATAGAGATCTACTTATCAAATTAACCAATAGTCACTGCAGTTACTCGATGATCTTTGTGAAAGGCAGTTATGTAAGATCAATATAATGGATTGTCATAGCAATCAAGGATGAACTTGTTACACTTGTTTTTGGAGGTATTCGAGTGGACTTCACATGCTTAAAATAATTTAGTGATTGCTAGAAAATTCTTCCAACTAGCACACACACATCATATCCTAAGAGACAAACTCAAGAATTGTAACAAGAAAAAAAATTAAACTCGCATTGTAATTGAAATGGGTATAAATTACCATTCTTATTGCCATTGTAGATATTTGATCTTGGACAAGACTCGAAGAGGGCTTGAGGGAGGAAAAGAGAGGAGTTTGGATACTCTCTAGAGGTAGAATAATGTTGTTGCAATCTCAGACTCATCATTGTCTACCATATGTAATCAAAGATATTAATTGGTCGATGAACAATTGATATCAATGCTTGATGAAAAATATTAGATAAGTGGCAGGGGAGTATCCAGATCCGGAGAGGGGGGAGATTGAGAGAGAAAGATTGATGATATTTTTACAAAAGGGTTGTTTAGGAATTGACAAAGCAAGAGTTTATATAGTGACAAGAGTCTAGAGAGAATTCCATATAATAAATTTCAGTACTAGGGATTGTATCCTCTATATGCAGGAGTTCAGGAAAACATACAAATTCATTCAGAATGTAAGACTAACTATGATTACTTGATCAAAAATAGACGATCTTGATTAGATCAACATATACCCTTTTAGATTAATGACATCATATTTAAAATATACTTAAAAAAAAAATCCTTCATCATGGTCTATTAATCAAGATCATACGATGGATATTGTTGCTTCTAGAAATCCAAAATGGTTATTAAGAAAATGATGAATAACCTTATTATGACAACTGCTCACCTTTTTTTCATCTTCTCATCTAGATTTTATCATATTATGGTGACGCGTGGCCTGTCTTCGAGAAGGGATAATAGTCAAAGGAAATAATTTTTTTATATATAATTCATTGAATAAAAGTAAATGAAGATTTTATGGAAAAATGTGAAAATGTACCCCACACGCCCTATGTAACCTGATTTTCAAACCTCACAAGTGTTATCATCAAACAATATTCTTTTGGCATAAATGCCCTTTTGCCTCCTAAAATATTATGATTATGTGATTTTGGCCTGCACTTTTTTTACGTAATTTGGCCACCACCTTGTTTTTTGAGTGATTTAGGCCTCTTATTTTTTACTGTTTCTAGATGGTATCCATATAAGAATTTTTATATTGGGAACCGCATCCTATGTATGCAGGAGTTCATGCAGAAAAAAACACAAATGAAATAAGATCGTAAGAGAAATTAGATTATTCGCTTAAAGATAGACGAGCTTGATTTGATCCATAAAAAATGCACATTACTATGCTTATCCGTTTTAGGTGAAAGATATTTGATCTTGTGTCGAAAGATTGGTGCAAATACTTGAAAAAAATTGATAAAAATGACATATGATTGTTGCACTAATTTCAAAGCGTGTGTAAACACACTAAGCTTTAAGTTAGGATCGTCTCCAACAATTTAAGCAAACCAGATGCAAATGAGTGTAAATTGAAGAATCCTTTTTAGGATACTTTTAAATCCTCAATATAAATTGCATACTCATATTAAACACATCAACCCATGATATTTTTCGAGAATAAAGTTTTGTAATCTACTCTTGTGCATAAAAAAACATGAGAAATAATTTAGACATATTTTAATAGATATTTTCCTCATGAAACTCATAAATTTTGTGTTCTTTCTGCGTGCAAAACATATATATTTATAAAGAAATTCATGTCATTTGATGAAGAAACTACTCTTTGTAAATTTTAAAACGTCCATGTTATTTAAGGATTTTTAGGAATTGTATGTTGATATGTTATACAAATTTAGGAGCCCTCTAGTTATTAAAAGTTTTGTTTTGGGGCAATTGTTTTGGATAGATGAGTTTTACAAGAATGATTTATTTTTATTTAATTGTTGCGAGCCTTTTTTAAATTATATTTCTTAAATTTTGGGATAATTTGTGCGGGGATGAATATAAAAAGACAAAAATATATAAACATGACTAAATATATAAATAAATATATTTTATAAAAAGGAACCAAACAACAACTAAAATGAAAAAGAAAAAAACAATCAATAGGACCATTTTAAGCAAAACAAAATTGGAGAACCAAAACTTGAAAATGGATATATTACAATAAAAAAAATTAAAATCCTAAGGTGAATAAGCAGACAATTACGTATTCGAGTTCCGCCCTTCACATATTACAATGCCCTACAAACTAAGTAATGCTCACGAGGACTCCCATTCACCTTTTTACTTCTAACGGAATGGTAAGTAATACCCCTTTCGATTACAATGCCAAGATTATTCTTCATAATTTCTTAGTAAATTGTTGAATTTGTCTTTTAGGACATGATGTGTGTTCCCTGGTTGGAAAAATTTCTAGCAATCACTACAGTTTTCACAGCATGTGAAGTCTATTCAAATCCCACAAAAATAAGTGTAACAATTGACTGTTATGCCAATGAATTATTTGGATCTTGCATAAAACCTCATCGAAAAGATCATCGAGTAATCCCAATGAGTGTTATTTAATTTGATAACTAGATCTATTTCTACAAAATTATAGAGATCTACTTATCAAATTAACCAATAGTCACTGCAGTTACTCGATGATCTTTGTGAAAGGCAGTTATGTAAGATCAATATAATGGATTGTCATAGCAATCAAGGATGAACTTGTTACACTTGTTTTTGGAGGTATTCGAGTGGACTTCACATGCTTAAAATAATTTAGTGATTGCTAGAAATTCTTCCAACTAGCACACACATCATATCCTAAAGACAAACTCAAGAATTGTAACAAGAAAAAAATTAAACTCGGCATTGTAATTGAAATGGGTATAAATTACCATTCTTATTGCCATTGTAGATATTTGATCTTGGACAAGACTCGAAGAGGGCTTGAGGGAGGAAGAAGAGAGGAGTTTGGATACTCTCTAGAGGTAGAATAATGTTGTTGCAATCTCAGACACTCATCATTGTCTACCATATGTAATCAAAGATATTAATTGGTCGATGAACAATTGATATCAATGCTTGATGAAAAATATTAGATAAGTGGCAGGGGAGTATCCAGATCCGGGAGAGGGGGGGAGATTGAGAGAGAAAGATTGATGATATTTTTTACAAAAAGGGTTATTTAGGAATTGACAAAGCAAGAGTTTATATAGTGACAAAGATTCTAGAGAGAATTCCATATAATAAATTTCAGTACTAGGGATGTATCCTCTATATGCAGGAGTTCAGGCAAACATACAAATTCATTCAGAATGTAAGACTAACTATGATTACTTGATCAAAAATGACGATCTTGATTAGATCAACATATACCCTTTTAGATTAATGACATCATATTTTAAAATTATACTTAAAAAAAAATCCTTCATCATGGTCTATTAATCAAGATCATACGATGGATATTGTTGCTTCTAGAAATCCAAAATGGTTATTAAAAAATGATTGAATAACCTTATTATGACAACTGCTCACCTTTTTTTCATCTTCTCATCTTAGATTTTATCATATTATGGGTGACGCGTGGCCTGTCTTCGAGAAGGGATAATAGTCAAAGGAAACTATTTTTTTATATATAATTCATTAATAAAAGTAAATGAAGATTTTATGGAAAAATGTGAAAATGTACCCCACACGCCCTATGTAACCTGATTTTCAAACCTCACAAGTGTTATGATCAAACAATATTCTTTTGGCATAAATGCCCTTTTGCCTCCTAAAAATTATGATTATGTGATTTTGGCCTGCACTTTTTTTACGTAATTTGGCCACCACCTTTTTTGAGTGATTTAGGCCTCTTATTTTTACTGTTTCTAGATGGTATCCGATATAAGAATTTTTTATATGGGAACCGCATCCTATGTATGCAGGAGTTCATGCAGAAACACAAATGAAATAAGATCGTAAGAGAAATTAGATTATTCGCTTAAAGATAGACGAGCTTGATTTGATCCATAAAAATGCCATTACTATGCTTATCCGTTTTAGGTGAAAGATATTTATCTTGTGTCGAAAGATTGGTGCAAATACTTGAATAAAAATTGATAAAAATGACATAATGATTGTTGCACTAATTTCAAAGCGTGTGTAAACACACTAAGCTTTAAGTTAGGATCGTCTCCAACAATTTAAGCAAACCAGATGCAAATGAGTGTAAATTGAAGAATCCTTTTTAGGATACTTTTAATCCTCAATATAAATTGCATACTCATATTAAACACATCAACCATGATATTTTTCGAGAATAAATTTTTGTAATCTACTCTTGTGCATAAAAAAACATGAGAAATAATTTAGACATATTTTAATAGATATTTTCCTCATGAAACTCATAAATTTTGTGTTCTTTTCTGCGTGCAAAACATATATATTTATAAAGAAATTCATGTCATTTGATGAAGAGAAACTACTCTTTGTAAATTTTAAAACGTCCATGTTATTTAAGGATTTTAGGAATTGTATGTTGTTGATATTGTTATACAAATTTAGGAGCCTCTAGGTTATTAAAAGTTTTGTTTTGGTGCAATTGTTTTGGATAGATGATTTTACAAGAATGATTTATTTTTATTTAATTGTTGCGAGCCATTTTTTAAATTATATTTCTTAAATTTAGGGATAATTTGTGCGGGGATGAATATAAAAGACAAAAATATATAAAACATGACTAAAAATATATAAATAAATATATTTTATAAAAGGAAACCAAACAACAACTAAAATGAAAAAGAAAAAAACAATCAATAGGACCATTTTAAAGCAAAACAAAATTGGAAACCAAAACTTGAAAATGGTATATTACAAATAAAAAATTAAAATCCTAAGGTGAATAAGCAGACAATTACGTATTCGAGTTCCGCCCTTCACATATTACAATGCCCCTACAAACTAAGTAATGCTCACGAGGACTCCCATTCACCTTTTTACTTCTAACGGAATGGTAAGTAATACCCCTTTCGATTACAATGCCAAGATTAATTCTCATAATTTCTTAGTAAAATTGTTGAATTTGTCTTTTAGGACATGATGTGTGTTCCCTGGTTGGAAAAATTTCTAGCAATCACTACAGTTTTCACAGCATGTGAAGTCTATTCAAATCCCACAAAAAATAAGTGTAACAATTGACTGTTATGCCAATGAATTATTTGGATCTTGCATAAAACCTCATCGAAAAGATCATCGAGTAATCCCAATGAGTGTTATTTAATTTGATAACTAGATCTGGTTCTACAAAATTATAGAGATCTACTTATCAAATTAACCAATAGCTATCAGTTACTCGATGATCTTTGTGAAAGGCAGTTATGTAAGATCAATATAATGGATTGTCATAGCAATCAAGGATGAACTTGTTACACTTAAGTTTTGGAGGTATTCGAGTGGACTTCACATGCTTAAAATAATTTAGTGATTGCTAGAAATTCTTCCAACTAGCACACACACATCATATCCTAAGAGACAAACTCAAGAATTGTAACAAGAAAAAAAATTAAACTCGGCATTGTGATTGAAATGGGTATAAATTACCATTCTTATTGCCATTGTAGATATTTGATCTTGGACAAGACTCGAAGAGGGCTTGAGGGAGGAAAAGAGTGGAGTTTGGATACTCTCTAGAGGTAGAATAATGTTGTTGCAATCTCAGACACTCATCATTGTCTACCATATGTAATCAAAGATATTAATTGGTCGATGAACAATTGATATCAATGCTTGATGAAAAATATTAGATAAGTGGCAGGGGAGTATCCAGATCCGGAGGGAGGGGGGAGATTGAGAGAGAAAGATTGATGATATTTTTT